>NC_057810.1:118134422-118178456 GCF_018294505.1 Triticum aestivum
GCGCGTCCACTTCCGTCCACGACGGGCGTCGGGCACTTTTTTCACGTGTCCCCGTATATCCCGTTCACCGATACGTGTAAGGGTCCGTGTATGTGGGGTGTGCCTCGTACGTGGTTTTGCCCAAATTTCCATGGCGTGCGTCGACTTCTGTCCACGACGGGCGTCAGCCACTTTTTTTCCCGTGTCCCCATATAGCCCGTTCACGGGTCCGTGTAAGGGTCTGTGTACGTGGGGTGTGCCTCGTACGTGGTTTTGCGCAGTTTTCGATGGCGCGCGTCCACTTCCGTCCACGACGTGCGTGGGCCACTTTTTTCTCGTGTCTCCATATAGCCCATTCACGGGTCCGTGTAAGGGTTCGTTGATAACCCACAAGTATAGGGGATCAATTGTAGCCTCTTTCGATGAGTAAGAATGTCAAACCCAACGAGGAGCTAAAGTTAGAACAAATATTCCCTCAAGTTCTATCAACCACCGATACAACTCTACGCACACTTAACGTTCACTTTACCTAAAACAAGTATGAAACTAGAAGGACTTTGTAGGTGTTTTTGGATTGGTCTCTAAAAATATAAAGAGCATCTAAATAAAAACTAACGGCTGTTTAGATAAAGATGCAATAAAGTTAGTATAGCGAGTGTGGAAAAGTGGTGGTAGGAGTTGTGAAATTGTCCCTAAGCAATTGACTGCTTTACTAGACCGATATCTAGTCTTATGTGGGAGAGGCCACTGCTAGCATGTCATCCCTGACATGGAATTCTATGCACTTATGATTGGAACTATTAACAAGCATCTGCAATTACTAATGTTCATTAAGGTAAAACCCGACCATAGCATTAAAATATATTGGCCCCCCTTTGTAACACCCTGACTTCGATGTGCCAGGTGTATTCCAGTTATTTGCCATCGTTGCCATGTCATTTCCTTGCATGTTGCATTTTGCCATGTCATCATCTGCATTTCATCTGCATGTTTTTCAAAACTTAGATGCATTCAGGTTCCCCCGGTTCTCTCCGTTGTCCGTTCTGAGCCTAACCACACTCGCACGTGCCCCATCTCCCCTCCCAGTTCTTGTTTTGTGATCCCTAGAAAAACGTTCTCGGGATAGGCCGATATTTGCCGAGTGGCCTTGGTATGTCACCGGTAGACCCCCCGTCAAATTTCGTTCCATTTGGATGTCGGTTGATGCCCCAACGGTTAACCGGGTAACCGCTAAAGACCCTTTTCTCTTGCTACCCAACACCCCTCCAAATAGACCACTAACCCATCTAACTCCCCTCCATGCTCTCCGCCGTTTGATCATGATCGTGTGGGCAAAACCCACTCCTCATTTGAAATCTCCTAGCTCCCTCTACCTATAAATTAGTCCCCTGCCCCAAAATTTTAGGCAAACCCTAGATCAAACATCCCTCTCGCCCGCCGGACATGTCCGCCCGCCACCGGATGCGTTCACTGCCGCTAGCCACGCCGCTCTAGCCAACCAGAGGCCGACACGTCAGCTCCGTTGCCGCCCACAGCCAACCCCGCATTGCCACGTGGCCTCCGCCGCCCGACAGCCACCACGCCCCGCCGCTAGGCCTAACGGGCCCAAGCGCGGCCCGCCCCAGCCCGCGTGGACGCTTGTCCGCCCCGCGCGTCCCTCCGTTTGGCTCCTCCCGAGCGACGCCAGAGCCGCTGCCCCTCGCCAGTGCTGCCTCGCCGCCGAGTGGCGCCCACCGCCGCTTCGCCCCGACCTCCTTGTCCCTCTGCCTCACCGTGCCTCCCCCGCCAGGTCGCCGCCTGTCACCCGTCTTCCCCTCCTTCTCTCTCCCTAACCCTCTCTCTTTCCCTCTCCAGTGCGGCCATGGGAGCTGCAGCAGCTTACCGTCGGAGCTCCGCCGGTCGCCGTGCGTCTAGTCGCCGCTCACCTCGTCCCTTGCCGGATCCGGGATCCCTGTCCCCGGATCTCCCCATTCCGGCCGTCCCTGCCCTGGTCGCCTCACTGGAGCGCATCCCAAAGCCGCTCCGCCGCCATGGCCTCCTGCCCATGAGGAGCACGGGAGGAGGACGACATGATCCCGCCGCCGTCCGCGCGGACAACCGAGTGGGCCCAGCTCCTGGATCTCCCGGCCCAGCTAGCCTCTCCACCGACCTGGGCCAAGCCTGTGGGTGATCCCCCCGAAACTCCGCCCCGTGCGTCGAATAGTTACCTTGCGCTCACCTGTTTTTTTAGAAAAACTGCAAAGTCCTCAGGATTATCATATTATGTGTGCATGTTTGAGGTGCCATAAGTTGATGCTTGGTGCTCCATTTTGCGTGTATAATATGTCAAAATGTTCATCTCAGAGTGATCTTCATGATGGTCTAGTTTGCATTCATGTTCATGTTCATATTGATGTCTTCATCTTTGTTGCAGAACTGCTAACTAATATAATCAGCTAATTGTTAACATCATTTAGTTGTCTTGTGAGCGCCACAACTTTGTCTCTGTTGATGGTATGATGATGATCTTGATACGCACATGTTTTGCTCTAAATGTTGGTTGTTGTTTCATTCATGTTAGGGTGCATCATGATATCTTAATCTCTGTTGCAAACTGCATGTTGCTGTTAACTGCTGAAAAATGTTGTAACTTGCTAATTTGTCATTTTTGTTGCATTTTGTGTGTACATCCTATGAGCATGATGTCTACATGTTTTAGGAGAATTTTCATGCGATATTTACATGGGTGCAATCCATGTATTTTTATATTACATGTAGTGAGTGCATCAAGCTTGTGATGTGGCTACTTGTCATTAACTTTCTGTCAAGTCTGTTTCTGTCATATCATGTTGCTATGTTTGCTTGATGCTACCAATTTATCCATGCATATTCTGGAGATGCTTAGTTGACATGTTTTTTATATATATTATTCTCTATCATTCCATGCCTTTTGATGCCCTATATATGTCCTGTAGAATATGTTTTCATTGCCATAAACATGCCTATATATTGTTGTTGTTTTCTGTTAACATCATGATGCTATATTGTGAGCTTGTTATTGAGTGATCCACGACTCTTCTAGAGATGGTCCAGTTACATGATTTGAATTATGTGATTATTAATTTGTTCACATGCCATGTTTGATTATTTTGGATGTCATATGCCTCTGTTATATTCTTGCAAACATGCTATCATAATGTTGTTGTTTTACACTTGCTGAAACTGTTTCAACATTCAATCTTGTCATGTTGGTTTCTACTAATCCTTGAGCCATATATATATGATGCCATGATGTTATTGGCTCTTTGTTATGTGTAATTTGATGCCATGTCCTTGGTTGCTATATTTACTTGTTGTAGCTTCTATCTTTCTTTCTCTCAAGTTGCCACCATATTAACTCTGCTCATGCATATGCTCCTGTGCTATAAAGTTGCATTTTGCATTGATCATCTTGGATTAATCTTGATACCTATGAACATGAACCTTAATGATATGTGAAGTATTTTATCTGTACATGAAGTACATGTCAAGTTTGTGCTCATATGATTCCTGTAGCATGTTGTTTTCATGATTGCAAAGTGCCTACTTGCTGTTTTGGGAAGATTGTTGTTGTATTTTGTTTGGAGTGTATGTGTGGCACCGTTGCTCCGTTTTGAGCATGCTCTATATAAAACTTGCTTATATTTTCATGTAGTTTCACCTTATCATGTTGCATCCATGTTTTGAGAGTGTTTTCTTGATGTTTGAATGCATTTTGCATCAATTTCATGTTTAACTTATTTTGCTTATATCTTCTAGGCCGTAGCTACGAATTAAATGAACTTTATATGTAACTTGACTAGAATTTCATGTAGTGCTCTATAACTTGCTGTTTCACAACTTCAACTTAATTTTTGTTCAGATCTGGACCAATTTCGTAATTTGCATATGAGGACTTACCGGATTTGTTATATGTTCTTTCCGGCCTCATTTAAACTTGCTTTGATGTGTTGTTATTGTATGCATCATATCTTGACGTGAGTAGCATCATATAGTCTTTGTCATGCATCTTGCTTGGTTGTGCATCATGCCATGTTTATGTGTTGTGTGTTTACCATGTTGTTTGCATCTTTCCGGTTGTGCTTCTTGATGGTTCCTATTTTGTTGCGATCGTGAGGATTCGTTCGTCTATGCTTGGTTCGTCTTCGCCCATTCGACTTCTTCATGGACTCGTTCTTCTTCCTAGCGGGATTTCAGGCAACATGACCGTTACCCTGGATCTCACTACTATCACTGCTATGCTAGTTGCTTCGTTCTATTGCTATGTTGTGCTACCTATCACTTGTTTATCAAGCCTCCCAAATTGCCATGTCAGCCTCTAACCTTTTCACCCTTCCTAGAAAACCATTGTTTAGCTATGTTACTGCTTTTGCTCATCCCCTCTTATAGAGTTGTTAGTTGCAGGTGAAGTTTGAAGATTGCTCCATGTTGGAACAGGATTGTGTTGGGATATTACAATATCTCTTATTTAATTAATGCATCTATATACTTGGTAAAGGGTGGAAGGCTCGACCTTATGCCCGGTGTTTTGTTCCACTCTTGCCTCCCTAGTTTCTGTCATACCGGTGTTATGTTCCTTGATTTTGCGTTCCTTACGCGGCCGGGTGTATGGGAACCCCTTGACAGTTCGCTTTGAATAAAACTCCTCCAGCAAGGCCCAACTTTGGTTTTACATTTGCCTAAAAACCTATTACCTTTCCCCCGGGAGTAAGTAACCCAAGGTTCATCTTTATTTTAAACCCCCCCAGGCCAGTGCTTCTCTCAGTGTTGGTCCGAACCGAGCAGCCTGTGGGGCCACCTCGGGGAAACATGACGGCTGGTTTTACTCGTAGCTTGTCTCATCCGTTATTCCCTGAGAATGAGATATGTGCAGCTCCTATCGGGATTTGTCGGTACATTCGGGCGGTTTGGCTAGTCTTGTTTTACCATTGCCGAAATGTCTTGTAACCGGGATTCCGAGACTGATCGGGTCCTCCCGGGAGAAGGAATATCCTTCGTTGGTCTTGAGAGCTTATAATGGGCTAAGTTGGGACACCCCTGCAGGGTATAAACTTTCGAAAGTCGTGCCCATGATTATGTGGCAGATGGCAATTTGTTATTGTCCGGTTGTAGAGAACTTGACACTTGACTTAATTAAAACGCATCAACTGCGTGTGTAGCGGTGATGGTTTCTTTTCGGAGGAGTCCGGAAAGTGAACACGGTTTGAGTTATGCATGAACGTAAGTAGTTTCAGGATCACTTCTTGATCACTTCTAGCTTCTCGACCGATGCATTGCTTCTCTTCTCGCTCTTATTTGCGTATGTTAGCCACCAGAAATGCTTAGTCGCTGTTGCGACCTCACCACTTATCCTTTCCATTCCCATTAAGCTTTGCTAGTCTTCATACCCATGGTAATGGGATTGCTGAGTCCTTGTGGCTCATAGATTATTAAACAACAGTTGCAGGTACATGTAATGCGATGATCATGACGCGACAGCGATGTTTACTTGTTTTGGAGTTCTTCTTCTGCTTCTTCTTCGAAAGGGGGATAGGTTCCAGGTCGGCATCCTGGGCTAGTAGGGTGGATGTCGTTGAGTTTCTGTTTGTGTTTCATTTGTAGTCGGATGTTTCTATTATGTATGATATTGTTGTATTCATGTGGCATTGTAAGCCTTTTGTATGTATCCCCAACTATTATGTAATGGTACGATGTAATGATATCCACCTTGCAAAAGTGTCTCCAATATGCGCTTCTATCCTTGGTTGGACCTTCGAGTTCCTTTAGGATAGGGTTGCATATTGGGCATGACAAGTTGGTATCAGAGCCTCGACCGACCATAGGAGCCCTCCTTGATTGATCATAGTTGGCCGTTGTCGAGTCTAGAGGAAAACTGTTTTCGGAGTCTATGTATATTGGAGAGTTGGAATTCTTTTTACTCCCCAGCCCCTTCGTCGCTCTGGTGAGGAATCTTGACGTGGATGTTTTGAATTACTCCTCTTCCCCTTCAAACTTTCTTTAGGATCACGCAGTTGGTTTTCCGATCATTGGTTCTCAGTTCTTTTTCATCCGATGCATTACTCATCAAGTTGACTCGAGCCTCTTCATCTTTGCCAAGCTCAATCCTCGGCTGTTTTCTTTTCCCACCCGCCCACCCTTTTCTTTTTGGAGCCGGAGTTTGTAATCGAGTATCCATTCTACTCGTGCGAAGCCTTTGCATTCTTTCAACCGGTGTTTTCTCTTCAAGCTATTCGTCGGTTCTCCCTTCCAAATTGCCTTTGTTTTCCCGCCCTCCCACCCCTCTTTTTTCCGGAGCTTGAGTCTCTTTCGAGCATCAATTTCACTCTTGCGGAGCCTCTTCAGGTTTCCCTCAATTATTTCAACCGGTGAATTCTCATCTTGTTTGACATTCTTCATCTCCTTTTCCTCTCCGGTGGATTCAATTCAAGCTTTTCAGGTTGATCATATTCTTTTCCTTGGATCAAGTGTTTTCCCCTTGCTCGTTTGCCTCTCGCCAGTTTATCCTTCCAGATTGCTCAAGACATCTCAGGAGATTCGTCTGTGTTCCAATTAATTCAAGGTTGTCACCTCATTCAAATATTTCAATTGTTCCGGTGCATCATCTATCTCTTCAACAATCCTTTTTCTACGGTGTTTTCTTTTAGTGGGCCCTAACACACAGGTTTTTTCCTAGGATCTTACCTAACTCTTCTAATTATTCCAGAGCCATTCCTAGTTCTTTTCGGAATTTGACGTAAGAATGAATTTGATCAGTCAGATGCCTTTCCAAGATCGATTTCAAATCATTTCATTGTTAGCTCAACCTCTCTGCTTTTCATTCTCCCGGAGTATCTCAGTAATTTTGGTGGTGTTTCTCATCATCATTTGAAGATTAAAGAAGAGTTTTTCTTCTAAATCTTGCCCGATCTCTCGATGAATCGTGGTTCTTACCTAATGTTATCCTCTTGAATTATTCCATTTGCCAAATATTCTTTTCTTATCAATCAGGAGTATGTCAAGAGTCTTTTTTCCGCTTCTTTTCACCGAAGGCCATCATTCAAGAAGAATTATTCGTTCTCACATTTCCGCTACCGTTATCCAGTTATCCCGGTGCATCTATATAGTATTCTTTAATCAGCTCATGATCTCTTTGGTCTCCTGTATCTAAATCCCCTCAACCATATTTGTTATTCTAATTCTTCCCGGTGATTCATTCTCTTTCATTAGTCTTTTTCGAATTCTTATGCTGGTTCATTCTGATTCTTTTTCCTTAGTTATCATTTTAATCCATTCATTCTTTCCAATCCTATTGGTGGTTCATTGGAGAATGAGGGAGTCCTGGATTAGGGGGTGTCCAGATGGCCGGACTATGACCTTTGGCCGGACTCCCGGACTATGAAGATACAAGATTGAAGACTCCGTCCCGTGTCCGGATAGGACTTTCCTTGGCGTGGAAGGCAAGCTTGGCGATACGACATGAAGATCTCCTCCCATTGTAACCGACTCTGTGTAACCCTAGCCCTCTCCGGTTTCTACATAAACCGAAGAGTTTTAGTCCGTAGGACGAACAACAATCATACCATAGGCTAGATTCTAGGGCTTAGCCACTCCGATCTCATGGTAGATCTACTCTTGTACTACCCATATCATCAGTATTAATCAAGAAGGAGTAGGGTTTTACCTCCATCGAGAGGGCCCGAACCTGGGTAAAAACATCGTGTCCCTTGTCTCATGTTACCATCCGCCTAGACGCACAGTTCGGGACACCCTACCCGAGATCCGCCGGTTTTGACACCGACATTGGTGCTTTCATTGAGAGTTCCTCTGTGTCGTCGCCTTTAGGCCCGATGGCTTCTTCGCTCAACAATTGCGATACGGTCCGGGATGAGACTTTTCTCCCCGGACAGATCTTCATATTCGGCGGCTTCGCACTGCGGGCCGACTCGTTCGGCCATCTGGAGAAGATCGAAAGCTACGCCCCTGGCCGTCAGGTCAGGTTTGAAAGCTTAAACTACACGGCCGACACCCGCGGAGACTTGATCTTCGACGGATTCGGGCCACGACCGGGCGCGCCGCACTGTCTCGATGGGCATGATCTAGCTCTACCTCCGGACAGCGACCAGAGCGCCGCTCAGGTGTTCACTCCGACCATTAGTTTGGAGCCGACTGCGCTAGCCAGGGACGGACGGTTGGACGCGCCCCAGGAGCCGCAATCTCTGCGGCTATAGAGTCGAATACCAGCCAAGTCCTTTGCAAGGCCGGTAACTCCAGGGTGCCGGGCTCCGTTCCGGACTCTGAATATTCTGCACCCCTTTCGATCGAACCCGATCGGGCTCCGATCACGGAGTTCACCGCCGCGGACATCTTTCAGCACTCGCCCTTTGGCGATATCCTAAATTCGCTAAAATCCCTCTCTTTGTCGAAAGAACCCCCGCCGGACTACGGTCGGGGTGGTTGGGATGCGGACGACGAAGTTCGAGACCCACCCACCACCCACTTGATAGCCACTGTCGAAGATATAACCGACATGCTCGATCTCGACTCCAAAGATATCGACGGTATGGACGCCGATAAAGGAGACGATCAAGAACCAGAACCTATAGGGCTCCGGAAAACCACCTCATCTTACGATGTATGCATGGTGGACACATACAACAGAAACGACAACGAGGACCAAAGGGATGCGGCCAGGGAATGTTCCCCCGAAAAACAATCAAAGCGGCGGCGTAAGCGCAAGGCCAAGCCCCACCTCGACAAAGACCCAGCCATAGAGCAGGGTGACTCAACGGACGATGAACATACCGTCGAGCATCCGTCCAAGCAGGGTGGACAATCCGAACAACCAATCCCCGGGAAAGATAATAGCCCGGACGACCTCACACCAGACAAATTGCTGGAACATCAGAACCTCCACCAAAGGCTCGTCGCCACTGCACGTAGCCTGAGAAAGCAGAAGCGGAGGCTCAAGACAGCGGAAGATGCACTCAGGATCAGATGGGGCAAAGTACTCAATACCGCACATAAGTACGGCAGTAGTCGCCACACAAAGAGCTATCCGAAGCGGAAACTACTACCGGAATTTGACGAAGAGGCCATAAAGCCCCCACAGTCAAAAAATAAGGAAGCCACAAGGTCGGATAGACAACCCTACGATCAATCTTACGCATCAAAGGATGCCGCATTCAATATGGCGCGCGATCCGTCCAAGAATTCGCATCAGAAAACTGGCCCAACTAGATCTATCTATAGGCCAAGAAAGCAAGCTCCAATGAGTGATGCAACGCAAAAAATACCCGAACATCGTGGCACGCCTAAATACAGGGGCGCCGCACAACCCCTATGTTTTACCGATGAGGTGCTGGATCATGAATTCTCAGCCGGATTCAAGCCAGTAAACATAGAAGCATACGACGGAACAACAGACCCTAGAGTCTGGATCGAGGACGACATCCTCCACATACACATGGCCAGAGGAGACAACCTCCACGCCATAAAATACTTACCCCTTAAGCTCAAAGGGCCAGCCCGGCATTGGCTTAAAAGCCTTCCCAAAAACACCATGGGAAGTTGGGCAGTGCTTGAGGATGCTTTCCGGGCAAAGACCTATGTCCGGCACCTGGATGCAAATGATCTGAGTCATATAACTCAGCAGCCCGGAGAGTCAGCCCGCAAGCTCTGGAACAGATTCCTTATCAAAAAGAATCAGATAGTCGACTGTCCGGACACAGAGGCCCTATCAGCTTTCAAACATAGCGTCCGGGACGAATGGCTCGCCAGACACCTCGGCCAAGAAAAGCCGCGAACAATGGCCACGTTAACAAGCCTCATGACCCGCTTCTATGCAGGAGAGGATAGTTGGTTGGCAAGAAGCAGCACCAGCGACCCGAATATGTCTGAACCCAGAGATGGGAACGGGAAGCCGCACCGTAACAAAGAACCGCGCCGGATAAAGGACAACAGTCCGATGAGCACGGCAGTAAACGCCGGGTGCAAAAGCTCTCGACAAAATCAGAAAAAGCTGCACCCTAAAGACGATAGGGACGAGCTATCCAACCTCAACAAAATTTTGGACAAAATATGTCAAATCCGCAGCACTCCGGGGAGACCTGCAAACCATAGCCACAGAGATTGTTGGGTCTTTAAGCAGTCCGGCAAGCTCAACGCCAAACACAAGGGGCTCAACACACCAAGCAAAGATGACGATGCACCCCACGAGCAGATCACCGGAGAACAAAAGAAGTTCCCACAAGAAGTCAAGACAGTAAATCTACTTCATATGACGAAAGGGAAGAATAGAACGGCACCTACAACGACACGCGCCGTACAGCCACCCCCGGAGGAGCAACCCCACTGGTTGTTACAACCAATCACCTTCGATCATCAGGATTACTCTAGAGGAGACCAGAACGCAGGCTGGACTGCCTTGGTCCTAAATCCAATCATTAACGGACTCCAATTTACAAACGTCCTTATGGACGGCGGCAGCGACTTGAACCGGTTGTATCAGGACACAGTCCGCAAACTCGGGGTACACCCAGTCGCAATCCACCTCGGCAACACTTCCTTTCAAGGAGTAACGCCAGGTTCGGATACCCCAAGTATGGGTTCCCTTACGTTAGAAGTCACGTTCGGATCACCCGACAACTTCCGAAGCAAAAAAGCTAACATTCCACATTGCCCCATTCGTAAGTCGCTATCAAGCGCTACTGGGACGTGAAGCTTTCACCCGCTTTAACGCAATACCGCACTACGCATCCCTTACACTTAAAATGCCCGATCCAAAGGGCATCATCTCATTACAGGGGAACATAAATTGACCCCCAAAGTACGGGCAGGGGTGCGGTTGCCTAGGCAGCCACCCACAAAACTAGCCCTACTATCCCGGACACGCCTCGACGAGTCCGGCGTCAACATGCTTAAATTACCGCATATCCTAATGCAAGGGGCTCCGTGTGCCCACGCCCGGAGACAATGCGGACCAACTCTTGCTACAACTATATTTTGTTTATTTCGATATAGATTTCTCGCACGCTTATTTCTTACTAAGTTCCTCTCTTTCGTAGACGAGCATCGTCCTACGCCCGTCCAGGATACGGCACGACGGAGACACATGCACAGACGTGCAGTAGGGACCCGTTCCAAGGATTCTCTTCAGATTAAGACCCTGCGTAAACCTTTTTTACTGTCTCTTGTTGATAACATCCCCCGGTTTTCTCTATAGCCGAGGAGGAGGCTGGCGTCTTTGCATGTGGCCATGTCAGAAATTTTTTGCACGTACCTGGACACTAGGGGCTTTTTTACCAAGGGCTCTATTTCGGCTCATCTTCATAAAGACCGAACACCTTAGGGAGTGTTCGACGTCGTGAGTTTGGCCCTATATGCTCGTCTTCATGTCTTTGATCAAATGTTGGGTTTGCCCTGCTCCTGTGTTTTGCTACCTTACGTTCCGTTATATCGGCTAATTCGGCACCAGGAGAACTACTGCGATTGTGCCCCGGTTCGGCTGGGTGAGCACGTCAGTAGAGAAAGCCGAAAACTGACTGTCATGATATAGTGAGAGACTGGTCAACAACTCTATGACTTTCGGAATCTTTAGTATTCCCCCGCATTAACAAAGGGCCGCTTCCCGGTGAGGCACACTCGCGCCCCGAATTTGGGCGAGCATGGTGCCCCTAGGGGCTATTCAGTAGTCCCATTGTCAAACTCCTATGGCTAAGTGAAAGTGATAAAGCATTATAGTCTGGTTGCCTAGTTCGCCGCGCTACCACCTCCTTTATAGGACCAAGACGTTGGACTAAGTGTGAACAGACGCCTTTTTGCGAACACCCCCGCATTCTATGCGTGGGGGCTGAAGCCAACGACTGCCATCTTTTAGTTTACATACAAATATATACATTAAACGGCTGCACAGGAGGTATCATGACTCTTGCAAGCACAAGTATAAAAAACTTTGTTCATAAAAACACAATTCGTCTTACAAATAGTATAAGCTATTCGAACACAGCATCCTTCGAGCACTGCGACTCTATTATACGAGCGCCAGGAAGAACTTCCTCAAAATAGTGCTTGGCAGGTACTCGGCTTTCATCCGAATCTTGGGACGCAACAATACTGGCCTTCATATCTGCCCAGTATGTCTTGACAAGGGCAAGAGCCATCTGTGCGCCCTCTATGCACGCCGACCTCTTCATTGCATCAGCATGCGGCACCGAACCAAGAAATTGCTGCACCAAGCCAAAATAGCTCTTCGGCTCCGGCTTCTCCGGCCACAGACGACTCGCAACAAATTTCATGGCAAGTCCGGATAATCTTTTCCGCTCCGCCCAGGCGGCTAAACAGCCAAAGACTGACAGTGGGCGCTCTAGATTGTGGTACTGCGACCAAAAAAGCTCTCCCAATTCATGGTCACCTCGGCTGCGGAAGTGTTCGGTCGCGTCCGCCCCACTTGCGGCCAAATCCAGATAAGAGTTGTCCGAACTCCACTGCCGGTCTAATGGAGCATACTTAGGGTCTCCGAACTTCATCCGCAGCATATAAGGCTTTCCAGCCGTGATATCTCCGGCCTGACGCAGCTCCTCCTTCATCACTCTCATGGCAGAGCGAGTATCCTTGGCTTCGGCCGTGATCTTTTCAAGATCTTTCTGAGCCGCCCTATCTTCTTGCTCAAGCAATCTACAATGGTCGGTAGCATCCCTCAATTCTATGGCCATCTCGGCCATTTCCTTCTTGCTCTGGCAGTGAGCAGCCTGTTCGGCTTTTAGCTCTTCAGCCGCTCTAACGGCAGCCGCATCACTTTTCCTTGCTTGCTCCTTGGCTCGGGCAAGTTCCGCCCGAAGGTTCTCCACGGCAGTAGCACCATCTACATCAAGTACATATATATAAGGCCCGAGCATTAGGCTCCTATTACTGGGTGTATTTTGAACATACCTTGAGCCTCATCTAGCCGCTTATTTACAAGTGCGATATCGGCATCGGCCACGTCAAGTTGTCGCTTTAGTTCAACAGATTCACCAGTCCGGCTAGCCACCGAGCGCCTCGCCACCTTCATGGAATAAGCGACATATTATACCTGGGATTATGATCCTCTGTGCGCCGTCATTCATGACGACACACAGAGTCTCAGGGGCTACCATTCATACAGGGCACATTTAATATGCGGCTCTACCAAAAGGTACACCTTTTTACATACCTCAAAGCCTGTTAGTAAACTCCTGGCAGCTTCGTACAATCCGCTTTCTGCGAATGAAATCCTTCGAATCACCGTACCCATCAACCTACGGTGTTCTTCTGAGATGGACGCCCTACCAAGCAGATCCTTCAGCACCTCCACCGACGCGCAAGAGGGTCCCGGACTAGTCTGACGACCTTTCCCAGGGTCCGGACATGAAAAAGCCCTCCGGGACGGTACCTTAGGGTCGCCAGCCTCGTAGGACGGGGGAGCAAGGGGAGGCGTTTTGCTCTCTATCATCTACGGACTAAGATCCCCTGAAGATGAGCTCTGCTGAGAAGGGTTGAGATCCGAACTACAAGATAATGCTTCGGTTATTTTCCTCAGGAATAAAACATGAATGTGATTCATTATGGAACCCCTCCCCTCACTTACGCCTCAGGGGAGAGCGGGTCCCTTTTAGGGGGCGATTCGGCTGAAGCGTCCACCGGTGCCAAACCCTCTGACGAAGATTTCTTTCCCCGTTTTGAGGTTATCACCTCCGGATCTTCAGAGGCAGTCCTTTTCTTTCCCTGGTTGGGAGAATTTTCGATTCTTCCCTTCCTGACGGCCTCCTTCGTGGAGGCGGAAGTGAGATGCGAACACCACGCTCTCACCGGGCTAGGGAGTGGGAATGGCCTTCCCTTGAGCAGACAGCCTATGCGAGATTTCGCCGGTTAGATACCTGGCATCTCTCAGCTTTCGCACATCTTCTTCCGTAACGGAGGAAGGCATCCACCGGCCTTCAAGATCAGAACCGGACATCGTCGAAGGTCTGAAGCGCCTAAAACTAGAGCTTCGGGTGTTGGAACTCGAAGCAAGGGGCGGATTCAATTGGATTGAAAAGAAGGGAGCCAAGCCTTGGTCCCTTTATAAAGGAGTTGAATACCAAGAGCCCTCCCCGTAACCGTTTGAGACTCGCTTTCGATTAGGGAGTCATACCAAAGGCACGGTTGGGTTACCCACACCCGTGTTGATGAGAATCCCGGAATAAGGGAACACGATCTCTGCTTTGACAAGACGTGCCAAGGAAACCGCCTCGCTAAACGCGCTGAGGTGGAACAATAAAATAAATAAAGAGCCTGGCTATGGCATGATGTCACGCCACGGAATACGTCAGCAGATCCGATTAATACAAATATTATTCTCTCTACGAAGGAGTGTGGAACTTATTTTGCAGAGCCGGACACTACCCTGGTGTTCAACATCGTCTATGAAACATTCGGAGGAGGAACCCGCCTTGCAATGCCGAAGACAACTTGCGCGCCGGACTCGTCGTCATTGAAGCCTGGTTCAGGGGCTACTGAGGGAGTCCTGGATTAGGGGGTGTCCGTATGGCCGGACTATGACCTTTGGCCGGACTCCCGGACTATGAAGATACAAGATTGAAGACTCCGTCCCGTGTCCGGATGGGACTTTCCTTCGCATGGAAGGCAAGCTTGGCGATACGACATGAAGATATCCTCCCATTGTAACCGACTGTGTAACCCTAGCCCTCTCCGGTGTCTATATAAACCGGAGAGTTTTAGTCCGTAGGACGAACAACAATCATACCATAGGCTAGACTCTAGGGTTTAGCCACTCCGATCTCGTGGTAGATCTACTCTTGTACTACCCATATCATCAATATAAATCAAGCAGGAGTAGGGTTTTACCTCCATCGAGAGGGCCCGAACCTGGGTAAAAACATCGTGTCCCTTGTCTCCTGTTACCATCCGCCTAGACGCACAGTTCGGGACCCCCTACCCGAGATCCGCCGGTTTTGACACCGACAGAGACCTTCCTCAAGGTTGCGCCATATACTCCTCAGTCCTTTTCAAAGGGAATAAGTTGCATTCCAAATCCGGTTGTCATCAATTAAATTTGATGAGGATAAGCATAACGTAATTCTTCTTCTTACATCATCGTCATCAAGTAATCCCATCTTTCGGAATTTGTTCTTGATGAATAAATTCTAGTTCCAAGTGTTTTCATCTTTTCTTTTCCGAAGTTCAAAATTTCCTCGGCCATTTCTTCGAAACCTCCATATAAATCATCACAAGGCTTAATCTTATTCTTTCATCCTTCATTCTATCTCATCGTCCTTTTTTTCACCGGAATTCTTCTCGGTGGTTCTTCATGATTTAAATTCATTCTTCAAGAGGTCATCAAGATTCTTGTTGGAGGAGTTCAAGTATCTTTTCTTCTCGCATCTTGAAGTGCAAATAATTCTTCATTTTCTTCTGAAGTGGAGCTTTGCATTTCTTCATTCTTCTCAGCTATTTAGACATTTGCTTGTGGCAGAGTTTCACCTCAAGTTTTGAGATGTTTTTCCATAGGTCCACAACAAGATGATTCTTTTGTTGTTGATTTTCTCAAGAACTCTGTTCAATCCTTCCTTCTAAGTTCTTTTCATTCAATTCTTTCAATTCTTCCGGAGGCATTGCGCTGTACATCTCATCAAGTGTCATCCCATCTTGTGAAGTTCATGGTCTATTCCTTCCATTTTCATACGGAGTGCTGCCAGAATTCTTTCATTCTTATTCCTTTTTTTTATCTTGTTCTAATCAGAATGGTTTCAGAGTCTATCTTGGTTCTTGAGCTTTTCATTCTCATCATACTCGTCATTCCTCTTTTCTACCCGATTTCTCTCGACTTTGTTATTCTTCTTTCTTGTGGTTTTTTTCACCTCTTCCTCTTTCTCTTCAGTCTTGTTCCTAAGATATCGGGACGAGATCTCTTGTTAGTGGAGGAGAGTTGTAATGCCACGAATCCGATGTGCCAGGTGTCTTCTAGTTATTCGCCATCGTTGCTATGTCATTTGCTTGTGTGTTGCATTTTCCATGTCATCATCTCCATTTCATCTGCATGTTTTTCAAAACTTGCATCCGTTTGGGTTCCCTCGGTTCTCTCCATTGTCCATTCTGAGCCCAACCACACTCGCACATGCCCCGTCGCCCCTCCCAGTTCTCGCTTTGTGAGCTGCCAAAAAACGTTCTCGGAATGGGCCGAGATTTGCCAAGTGGCCTTGGTATATCACCGGTAGACCGCCCATCAAATTTCGTTCCATTTGGAGGTCGTTTCATGTCCCAACGGTTAACCGGGTAACCGCTAAAGCCCCTTTTCTCTTACAGCCCATCACCCCTCCAAACATCACACTAACCCATCTAACGCCCCTCCATGCTCTCTGTCGTTCGATCATGATCGTGTGGGCGAAAACCGCTCCTCATTTGGACTCTCCCAGCTCCCTCTACCTATAGATTAGTCCCCTCCCCCAAAATTTCGGGCAAACCCTAGATCAAACATGTCAGCCCGCCGCCGGACGAGTTCATCGCCGCCAGCCACGTCGCTCTAGCTAACCAGAGGCCGACATGTTAGCTCCGTTGCCGCCAGCAGCCAACCCCATGTCGCCACGTGGCCTCCGCTCCCCGCCAGCCACCGCGCCCTTCTGCCAGGCCCACCGGGCTCAGGCGCAGCCCCCCCAGGGCCGCGTGTCCTTCCGTTTGGCTCCTCCTGAGCACCGCCGGAGCCGCTGCCCCTCGTTGGCGCCTCCCCACCACCGAGTGGCACCCACCACCGCTTCGCCTCGGCCTCCTCCTCCCTCTACCTCGTCGTGCCTCCCCCGCCAGGTCGCCGCCCGTCGCCCATCTTCCTCTCCCTCTCTCCCCCTAACCCTCTCTCTTTCCCTCTCTAGCACCGCCATGGGAGCTGCAGTAGCTCATCGTCGGAGCTCCGCCCGTCGTCGTGCCTCCAGTTGCCGCTCACCTCGTCCCTTGCCGGATCCGTGATCCCCGTCCCCGTATCTCCCCATTCCGGCAGGTCCCTGCTCTGGACGCCTCGCCGGAGCCCCTCCCCGAGCCGCACGGGCATGGCCTCCTGCCCGTGAGGAGCACGGAGGCGGACGGCATGCTCCCGACGCCGTCCGCGCGGGCCACTGAGTGGGCCCAACTCCCGGATCTGCCAGCCCAGCTAGCCTCTCCACCGACCTGGGCCAAGCCCGTGGGTGATCCCCTTAAACTCCGCCCGTTGCGTCGAATAGTTAGCTTGCGCTCACCTATTTTTTTTCTAGAAAAACTGCCGTCCTCAGGATTATCATATTATGTGTGCATGTTTGAGGTGCCATAACTTGATGCTTGGTGCTCCGTTTTGCGTGTATAATACGTCAAAATGTTCATCTCAGAGTGCTCTTCATGATGGTCTAGTTTGCATTCTTGTTCCAGTTCATATTGATGTCTTAATTTTCATTGCAAAACTGCTAAGTAATATAATCTGCTGATTGTTAACATCATTTAGCTGTCTTGTGAGCGCCACAACTTTGTCTCTGATGATGCTATGATTATGATCTTGATATGCACATGTTCTGCTCTTCATGCTCTAAATGTCCGTTCCTATTGCATTCATGCTAGGTTGCATAATGATATCTTAATCTCTGTTGCAAAAGTGCATGTTGCTGTTAACTGCTAAAAACTGCTGTAACTTGCTGATTTTGCATTTTTGTTACTTTTTGTGTGTGCATCCTATGAGCATGATGTCTACATGTTTTAGGAGAATTTTCATGCCATCTTTACAGATCTGCAATCCATGTATTTTTATATGCCATGTAGTGAGTGCATCAAGATTGTGAAGTGGGCTACTTGTCATTAACTTTCTGTCGAGTCTGATTATGTCATATCATGTTGCTATGTTTGCTTCATGCTACCAATTTATCCATGCATATTCTGGAGATTCATAGTTGACCTGTTTTGTTATATATATTATCATATATCATTCCTTGCCTTTTGATGTCCTATATATATCCTATAGAATATGTTTTCATTGGCATGACCATGCCTATATGTTGTTGAAGGTTTCTGTTAACATCATGATGTTATATTGTGAGCTTGTTATTGAGTGATCCATGCCTCTTCTAGAGATGCTCCAATTACATGATTTGAAGTAGGCGATGATTAATTTGTTCACATGCCATGTTTGCGTATTTTGAATGTCATCTGCCTCTGTTATATTCTTGCAAACATGCAATCATAATGTTGTTGTTTTACACTTGCTGAAACTGTTTGAACATTCAATCTTGTCATGTTGGTTCCTACTAATCCCTGAGCCATATCTATATGATGCCATGATGTTATTTTCTCTTTGTTATGTGTAATTTGATGTCATGTCCCTGGTTGTTATATTTACTTGTTGTAGCTTGTATCTTTCTTGCTCTCAAGTTGCCACCATATTAACTCTGCTCATGCATATGCTCCTGTGTTATAAAGTTGCATTTTGCATTGATCATCTTGGATTAATCTTGATGCCTATGAACCTAAACCTTAATGATATGTGAAATATGTTATCCGTACATGAAGTACATGTCAAGTTTGTGCTCATATCATTCCTATAGCATGTCTTTTTGATGATGCCAAAGTGCCTACTTGCTATTTTGGGCAGATTGTGGTTGTATCTTGTTTGGAGTGTATGTGTGGCACCGTTGCTCCGTTTTGAGCACGCTCTATATGGAACTTGCTTAGATTTGCATGTAGTTTCACCTTATCATGTTGGATACATGTTTTGAGAGTGTTTGCTTGATGTTTGAATGCATTTTGCATCAATGCCATGTTTAACTTGTTTTCCACATATCTTCTAGGCCGTAGTTCCGAATTAAATGAACTTTATATGTAACTTGACTAGAATTTCGTGTAGATCATCATGGTGCTCTTTAACTTGCTGTTTAACAACTTCAAATTAATGTTTATTCATATCTGGACCAATTTCGAAATTTGCATATGAGGACTTACGGATTTGTTATATGTTGTTTCCGGCCTCATTTAAACTTGCTTTGATGTGTTGTTCTTGTATGCATCATCTCTTGCCATGAGTAGCATCATATAGTCTTTGTCATGCATCTTGCTTGGTTGTGCATCATGCCATGTTTATGTGTTGTGTGTTTACCATGTTGTTTGCTTCTTTCCGGTTGTGGTTCTTCTCGATAGTTCCTGTTTCATTGCGATCGTGAGGATTCGTTCGTCTACATTTGGTTTGTCTTCGCCCGTTTGACTTCTTCATGGACTCGTTCTTCTTCCTAGTGGGATTTCAGGCAAGATGACCATTACCCTGGATCTCACTACTATCATTGCTGTGCTAGTTGCTTCGTTCTATCGCTATAATGCGCTACCTATCACTTGTTTATCAAGCCTCCCAAATTGTCATGTCAGCCTCTAACCTTTTCACCCTTCCTAGCAAACCATTGTTTGGCTATGTTACCGCTTTTGCTCAGCCCCTCTTATAGCATTGTTAGTTGCAGATGAAGTTTGAAGATTGCTCCATGTTGGAACAAGATTGTGTTGAGATATCACAATATCTCTTATTTAATTAATGCATCTATATACTTGGTAAAGGGTGGAAGGCTCGACCTTATGCCCGGTGTTTTGTTCCACTCTTGCCGCCCTAGTTTCTATCATACCGGTCTTATGTTCCTTGATTTTGTGTTCCATACGCGGCAGTGTGTATGGCAACCCCTTGACAGTTCGCTTTGAATAAAAATCCTCCAGCGAGGCCCAACTTTGGTTTTAAATTTGCCTAACAACACTATTACCTTTCCCTTGGAAGTAATTAACCTGAGGGTCATCTTTATTTTAAACCCCCTGGGCCAGTGCTTCTCTAAGTGTTGGTCCGAACCGAGCAGCCTACGGGGCCACCTCGGGGAAACTTGAGGGCTGGTTTTACTCGTAGCTTGTCTCATAAGTTGTGCCCTGAGAACGAGATATGTGCAGCTCCTATCGGGATTTGTCGGCACATTCGGGCGGTCTGGCTGGTCCTGTTTTACCATTGCCGAAATGTCTTGTAACCGAGTTTCCGAGACTGATCGGGTCCTCCTTGGAGATGGAATATCCTTCGCTGGTCGTGAGAGCTTATAATGGGCTAAGTTGGGACACACCTGTAGGGTATAAACTTTCGAAAGCCGTGCCCGCGGTTATGTGGCAGATGGGAATTTGTTAATGTCCGGTTGTAGATAACTTGACACTTGACTTAAGTAAAACGCATCAACCGCGTGTGTAGCCGTGATGGTCTCTTTTCGGTGGAGTCCGTGAAGTGAACACGGTTTGAGTTATGCATGAACGTAAGTAGTTTCAGGATCACTTCTTGATCACTTCTAGCTTCTTGACCGATGCGTTGCTTCTCTTCTCGCTCTTATTTGCGTATGTTAGCCACCAGATATGCTTCGTCGCTGCTGCAACCTCACCACTTATCCTTTCCATTCCCATTAAGCTTTGCTAGACTTGATACGCATGGTAATGGGATTGCTGAGTCCTCGTGGCTCACAGATTAGTACAACAATAGTTGCAGGTACAGGTAATGTGATGATCATGACGCGAGAGCGATGTTTACTTGTTTTGGAGTTCTTCTTCTGCTTCTTCTTCGATCGGGGGATAGGTTCCAGGTCGGCATCCTGGGCTAGCAGGGTGGATGTCGTTGAGTTTCTATTTGTGTTTCATCCGTAGTCGAGTGGTGCTCTTATGTATGATGTTGTTGTATTCATGTGGCATTGTAAGCCTTTTGTATGTATCCCCAACTATTATGTAATGGTACGATGTAATGATATCCACCTTGCAAAAGGGTCTCCAATATGCACTTCTATCCTTGGAGGGACCTTCGAGTTCCTTTAGGATAGGGTAGCATATTGGGCGTGACACCCTTCAATCCTGTATGCATCAATTTCTATGCTAGGTTGAAGCTTCTGTCACTCTTGCCCTCCAATACATAGTCCTATCAACATACAACTAACCCTATGGTGTGACGCACACGCGCTCTCATATGATGGGCACCAAAGGACAGCAACATAACCACAAGCAAATGAAACCAATCATAGCAATTCATCAATTACCGATAGGATGACGAAAATCTACTCAGACATCATAGGATGGCAACACATTATTTGATAATAATATGAAGCATAAAGCACCATGTTCAAGTAGAGGGTACAACGGGTTGCGGGAGAGTGCACCGCTGAATATAGATGGGGGAAGGTGATGACAATGTTGGTGTAGATGCGGAGGTGTTGGTGTAGATCACGGTGATGATGATGGCCCCGATGGTGTTCCGGCGCCACCGAGAGAGAGGGGGAGAGAGCCCCCCCCCCCCTCCTTCTTCTTCTTCCTTGACCTTCTCCCTAGATGGGAGAAGTGTTTCCCCTCTGGTCCATGGTCTCCATGGCATGGGAGGGGCGAGAGCCCCTCCGAGATTGGATCCATCTCTTTGTCTCTCTCTGTTTCTGTGTTTCTGATTATGCCCTTTCATCGTTTCTTATATTCCCGAAGATCCGTAACTCCAATAGGATTGAAATTTTTAAAACAAATTTTTTCCGGATATTAGCTTTCTTGCGGTGAAAGAAGGGCACCAACCGCCTTACGGGGTGTCCACGAATTTCAGGGGCGCGCCCACCCCCTCTGGGGCACGCCCCTGCCTCGTGGGCCCCTCGAGCATCGTCTCCCATTGATTCCACTTCCCAAAATTCACATATATTCCATGAAAACTCTTCGTCACTTTTTATACCATTTGGACTCTATTTTATATGGATTTTCTGCAAAACAAAAAACATGCAACAAACAAGAACTGGCACTGGGCACTGGATCAATATGTTAGTCCCAAAAGTAGTATTAAAAGTTTCCAAAAGTATATGAAACTTGTATATATTGGCATGGAACAATAAAAAATTATAGATACGATGGAGACGTCTCAACATCCCCAAGCTTAATTCCTGCTCGTGCTCGAGTAGGTAAATGATGAAAAAGGAAATGTGTCATGTGGAATGCTACCTAGCATAATCTTGATCATGTAATCTAATCATGACATGAATATTAAGACACGAGTGATTCAAAGCAGTAGTCTATCATTTGACATTAAGACAATAATACTTCAAGCATGCTAACCAAGAAATTATGTCTTATCAAAATAACATAGTCAAAGAAAGCTTATCCCTACAAAATCATATAGTTTGGCCATGCTTCATTTTTGTCACAATAAATGCTCCCATCATGCACAACCCCAACGATAAGCCGAGCAATTGGTAAATAATTTTTCACGTGCTTCAGCCTTTTCAACCCTCACGCAATACATGAGCATAAGCCATGCATATAGCGAGCTGCGTGTCGGATGCACTGCGTTGATAAAGCGACGACGCCCACCATGCGCTGTGTCCGGCGCGGTATGACGGCAGCCCGATCTTTGGTCCACCGTCCCTTGCGAGATGAGGGACCAGATGTCGTATCCCGATTCCCGATGAGGGTGGCCGGGAGCATGTTTTGGCGTGATGCCCAGGCAGGCGTGCCCACGGTCGAGTGGCCTCGGGTGTGATACGTCCATTTTGCATCATGCTTTTATATCAATACTTATTGCATTATGGGTTGTCATTACACATTATATCTCATTACTTATGGCTATTCTCTCTTATTTTACAAGGTTTACCATGAAGAGGAGGAATGTCGGCAGCTAGAATTCTGGCTGGAAAAGGAGCAAACATTGGAAACCTATTATGCACATCTCCAAAAGTCCTGAAACTCCACGAAACAACTTTTTGGCATTTATAAGAATTTCTGAGCGAAAGAAATAGGCCAGGGGGCCCACACCCTGTCCAGGAGACAGGGGGTGCCCCCCCTATAGGGCGCGCCCCCCCTATAGGGCACGCCCCCTATCTCCTAGGCCCCCTGGTGGGCCTCCGGGTCCATCTTCTGCTATATCATCACTTTTACCCTGGAAAAAATTGTGGGCAAGCTTACGGGACGAAACTCCACTGCCACGAGGTGGAACTAATCTAGGGCTCTAGCAGAGCTGTTATGCCAGGGACACTTCCCTTCGGGAGGGGGAAATCATCACCAACGTCATCACCAATGATCCTCTCATTGGGAGGGGGTCAATCTCCATCAACATCTTCACCAGCACCATCTCCTCTCAAACCCTAGTTCATCTCTTGTATCCAATCTTTTATCCAAAACCACAAATTGGTACTTGTGGGTTGCTAGTAGTGTTGATTACTCCTTGTAGTTGATACTTATTGGTTTAATTGGTGGAAGATCATATCTTCAGATCCTTAATGCATATTATTACACCTCTGATTATGAACATGAATATGCTTTGTGAGTAGTTATGTTTGTTCGTAAGGACATGGGTGAAGTCTTCCTATTAGTAGTCATGTGACTTTGGTATTCGTTCGATATTTTGATGAGATGTATGTTGTCTTCTCCTCTACTGGTGTCATGTGAACGTCTACTACATGATACTTCACCATTATTGGGCCTAGCGGAGGGCATAGGGAAGTAATAAGTAGATGATGGGTTGCTAGAGTGACAGAAGCTTAAACCCTAGTTTATGCGTTGCTTCGTTAGGGGCTGATTTGGATCCACATGTTTCATGCTATGGTTAGGTTTACCTTAATACTTTTGTAGTAGTTGCGGATGCTTGCAATAGGGGTTAATCTTCAGTGGGATGCTTTTCCAAGTAAGGTCAGTACCCAAGCACCGGTCCACCCACATATCAAATTATCAAAGTACCGAACGTGAATCATATGAGCGTGATGAAAACTAGCTTGACGACAATTCCCATGTGTCCTCAGGAGCTCCTTTCTCATTATTAGAAATTGTCCAGGCTTATCCTTTGCTACATAAAGGATTGGGCCACCTTGCTGCACCTTATTTATTTTATTTACTTGTTACTCGTTACTATTTATCTTATCATAAAACTATCTATCACCTACAATTTTAGTGCTTGCAGAAAACCTTACTGAAAACCGCTTATCATTTCCTTCTGCTCCTCGTTGGGTTCGACACTCTTACTTATAGAAAGGACTACGATAGATCCCCTACACTTGGGGGTCATCAAGACTGTTTTCTGGCACCGTTGCTGGGGAGTGTAGCGCTTTTTGTGAGTGGAACTTGGTAAGGAAACATTTATATAGTGTGCTGAAATTTTTTGTTACTTGTCACTATGGAAACTAATCCTTTGAGGGGCTTGTTTGGGGTATCTTCACCCCAACCATAAGAGCAAAGAGTTGCTCCTCAACCTACTGAACTTTATGAAAATATTAACTTTGATATTCCTTCGGGTATGATAGAGAAACGGCTAGCTAATCCATTTGCAGGAGATGGAACATTGCATCCCAACTTACACCTTATCTTTGTGGATGAAGTTTGTGGATTATTTAAGCTTGCAGGTATTCCTGATGATGTTGTCAAAAGGAAGGTCTTCCCTTTATCTTTGAAGGGAGATGCATCGACATGGTATAGGCTATGTGATGATACGAGATCTTGGAATTATAAGCGATTGAAGTTGGAATTTCACCAAAAGTTTTATCCTATGCATCTTGTTCATCGTGATCGTAATTACATATATAATTTCTGGCCTCACGAAGGAGAAAGCATCGCTCAAGCTTGGGGGAGGCTTAAGTCAATGTTCTATTCATGCCCCAATCATGAGCTGTCTCGGGAAATGATTATTCAGAATTTTTATGCTCGGCTTTCTCTCGATAATCGCAACCTGCTCGATACTTCTTGTGCTGGTTCTTATATGCTGAAGACTATTGCTTTCAAATGGGACTTATTGGAAATAATTAAACGCAACTCTGAAGATTGGGGTTCCAACGATGGTAAGGAGTCAGGTATGACACCTAAGTTGGATTGTGTTAAATCTTTTATGGATACCGATGTTTTTCGTGGATTTAGCGCTAAGTATGGACTTGACTCTGAGATAGTAGCTACTTTATGTGAATTTTTTCTACTCACGTTGATCTCCCTAAAGAGAAGTGGTTTAAATATAATCCTCCTGTTGAATTTAAAGTAGTTGCACCTATTACAGTTGAAGGAAAGACTATTACCTATAGTGATCCTATTGTTCCTACTGCTTATGTTGAAAAACCTCCTTTCCCTGTTAGGATAAATGATCATGCTAAAGCTTGGACTATTGTTTGTAAGAGTAATACTAGGACTTATACACCTCCTGAGCAAATTAATGTTGAACCTAGTATTGCCATGGTTAAAGATCTCTTGGATGAGTACTTAGATGGGCATGTTATTTCTTTCTGTGGTAAGACTGCTAATATTGCTAGGCCAGATACTAAGACACGTAGACCTGTCCTAGCCATGCATGTTATTTCTATTAAAATAGGATATCATTGTTATCACGATTTATGTGATATGGGTGCTAGTGTGTAACGCCTCGAGACCGATGCTCCAGAAGACTTCCAGCTATTCCGAGTTTTGCCGTGTGATTTATTTTTTGTTTGTTGCATTTCATCATGTCATCTCTTGCATTGCATCATGTCATCATGCCAGCATGTCATTTAATTTTTAAAACCTCAACTAAATAAATTGCATAGATCTTTTGATCTATTTAAATTGAGGGTATTCACATGGTGATTTCTGTTTATAACATATCCTTCCAATATTTAGGGAGCTACTATAAAATATTCCATTAGCTTGGAATTAACCGTAACACACTTGCAAAATTCCCATGCCCTCTCTACTTCAAGTTTGGTCCCCAAACTTTGCCAACAATTCTTATCTCTTTTATCGAGGCTCCTCCTAAAGTCTCAACATTTTTGGACCTCCCTAGCACCTACTTCCTATGCAAGACCATTTGAACTAATTTCAAATGAGTTCGAATTCTAACCTCTCACACATGCACACTTCTATTTTCTTGGGTCACGCTCGTTTTTGCGAATCCAAGAAAATTGCCCTCCTGCCCAAGATCCACCCCTAACCTCTCTCTCTTTTCTTTCTTCTCTCTGTGTTTTTTATTTAGAAGAGAAGGGAGAGAGCCAGCCCAGCTGGGCCTCCCAGCTACTGCAGCTCGGCCTCCTCCCAGCGCCAGCCCACCTCATCCCCGCAGCCCACCAGTTTCTCTAACCCTAGGCCCAACCCCTCTTCTCTCCCTCGTCCCCTCGTCCCGCCGCCACTCACACGCTTCGCACAGGAGAGGAGTGCCCGCGCCCGATCCCCATGGCGCCCCTGTTCCCCGCGGCCGTGGCCCTCGACGCTCGCCGTAGCTGCAGCTCCTTCTCCAGCCTCGTCAGATCTCAGCGCAGCCTGGTGCCTCCTCCTCCCTTGCTCCTGGATGCTTCCGGCCGCCCGCAGCCGTCGTCGTCCGCGCCCACATGAGATAGCAGTTGCAGCCCCGAGTCCTCTGCTTATTCCCTGCCGGCGTCCGAGGCCGTAGCCTCCCCTGCCGCGGCCACCTTTCCTCGCCCTTCCATCTTCGCCGCTGCGCCAGCTCACCTCTGCTCCACGCCACTCCTCCTCTACCATGGCCTTCCTCCTTCAGCATCGCGCCTGCACCCATCGTCGTCGCCCCAAGCTGCTCCCTCACCTTCCCTCGCCGTCCCGACCAGCAGTAGGAAAACAGGAGCTCAAGCCCTGCCATGGCCGCCACCCGTTCGTCGCCTCCGGCCGGATCCAGCCGCCCTCGGCCTCTCCTAGAGCACCCAAGGAACCCCGAAGGACTTGGATGCGCCAAGTTCCTCTCCGACACGTGTACAACTACCATCGCCGTGTACCACTACTTCCACTACCATCGCCACATGAACAACTACTTCCCACGATGCCCCGTGAATGACTACTTCCTCTACATCGTACCGAACCCGCGCCGCTCCGAAAATGCACGCTTGAAAGGTATAACCGCCGAGACGATGACCGATGGACGAATGCATGTTGTATGAGATGCTCGTGTTTGCACCGTGTCCGAGTTGTCACTCGTTTCCATGCCGTCGACCCGTGGGAACCCGGTAACCGGGATCACCCCACCATCTTTTGCTTGTTCCGCACATCCACACTTTCCTTTGCACCAACATCTCGAAGAGTTGTCGGATCACCGGTATGTTGCCGTGGCATCATTTTCGGATTCGTTGCCGTGGCACCCTTTTTGTTCTGCCATGGTGACCAAATGCTTCATAACATGCTCATGTCAACATTTTCATAAAATTTGCATATAACTTGTATATGTCATCCGCATCATGATAACAACATTCAAATGCTTAAAATTGTTGTTGCATTAAATTGCTAATTGACATGTGGGGATTTACCGTGATTGTTGTTTCTTGCTTCCGGCCTCACTTAAACTTGCCTAAATAGTTAGCTCAATTATGTTTCACCTCTTGCCATGTTTAACAACATTTAATATTGTTGTGTACCTAAACAAGAGTGAACTAAATAACTCAATGTGGTGTTTTGTCAATATGCAACTCGTTGCATATTGAGCTCCACTTAAATTGTAGTGTTGTTTGTTGCACTTTGCCATGCCATGCCTCACTAAATCGGACATGCATCATACTTGTTTGTGCATCATGCCATGATTATGCTTGTGTGTTTACCATATTGTTTGCTTCTTTCCGGTTTGCTTCTCTCGTTAGCTTCGGTTTCGTTACGGAGTTGTGAGGATTCGTTCGACTACGTCCGTTCATCTTCTTCATGGACTCGTTCTTCTTCCTAGCGGGATTTCAGGCAAGATGACCGTCACCCTGTATCTCACTACTATCATTGCTATGCTAGTTGCTTCGTTCTATCGCTTTGCTGCGCTATCTATCTTTTGCTTATCAAGCCTCCCCAATTTGCCATGTCAGCCTCTAACCTTTTGCACCCTTCCTAGCAAACCATTGATTGGCTATGTTACCGCTTTGCTCAGCCCCTCTTATAGTGTTGTTAGTTGCAGGTGAAGTTGAAGATTGCCCCATGATGGACAGGATTATGTTGGGATATCACAATATCTTTTATTTAATTAACGCATCTATATACTTGGTAAAGGGTGGAAGACTCGGCCTTATGCCTGGTGTTTTGTTCCACTCTTGCCGCCCTAGTTTCCGTCATACCAGTGTTATGTTCCCGGATTTTGCGCTCCTTACGCGGTTGGGTGATTTATGGGACCCCCTTGACAGTTCGCTTTGAATAAAACTCCTCCAGCAAGGCCCAACCTTGGTTTTACCATTTGCCTCACCTAGCCCTTTTTCCCTTGGGTTTCTGGAGCCCCAGGGTCATCTTTATTTTAACCCCCCCGGGCCAGTGCTCCTTCGAGTGTTGGTCCGAACTGAGCTTCCTGTGAGGCCACCTCGGGGAAACTTGAGGGTTGGTTTTACTCGTAGCTAGAGTCATCTGGTGTTGCCCTGAGAACGAGATATGTGCAGCTCCTATCGGGATTTGTCGGCACATCGGGCGGCTTTGCTGGTCTTGTTTTACCATTGTCGAAATGTCTTGTAAACCGGGATTTCGAGTCCGATCGGGTCTTCCTCGGAGAAGGTATATCCTTCGTTGATCGCGAGAGCTTATCATGGGCTAAGTTGGGACACCCCTGCAGGGTTTAAACTTTCAAAAGCCGTGCCCGCGGTTATGTGGCAGATGGGGATTTGTTAATATCCGATTGTAGATAACTTGACACCAGATCCGACTTAAAACGCATCAACCCCGTGTGTAGCCGTGATGGTCTCTTTTCGGCGGAGTCCAGAAAGTGAACAAGGTTTTGGGTTATGTTTGACGTAAGTAGGAGTTGAGGATCACCTTTTGATCATTGCTAGCTTCACGACCGTTCTGTTTGCTCTCTTCTCGCTCTTATTTGCGTATGTTAGCCACCATATATGCTTAGTCGCTGCTGCAACCTCACCACTACACCCCTTCCTTTCCCATTAAGCTTTGCTAGTCTTGATACCCATGGTAATGGGATTGCTGAGTCCTCGTGGCTCACAGATTCCTACAACAACAGTTGCAGGTACATGTTATGCGATGATCATGACGCGAGAGCGGTGCTTGCTTGCGTTGAGTTCTTCTTCTGCTTCTTCAATCAGGGGATAGGATCCAGGTCAGCAGCCTGGGCTAGCAGGGTGGATGTCGTTTGAGTTTCTGTTTGTGTTTCGTCCGTAGTTCGGATGTTGATCTTATGTATGATGTATTGATGTTGTATTCATGTGGCATTGTATGCCTCTTGTATGTATCCCCATCTATTATGTAATGTTGATGTAATGATATCCACCTTGCAAAAGCGTTTCAATATGCGGTTCTATCCTTGGTGGGACCTTCGAGTCTCTTTAGGATAGTATCGCATATTGGGCGTGAGAAGTTGGTATCAGAGCCTCGACCGACCCTTAGGAGCCCCCTTGATTGTTGGCCATTGTTGAGTCTAGAAGAAAACTATTTTGAGTCTTAGGATTATATATATTGGAGAGTAGGAATTCTTTTTACTCCTCAGCTCCCTTCGTCGCTCTGGTGAGGTCTCCTGACGTAGATGTTTTGTTTTCCTCTCCTCAAATTTCACTAATTTTTTTTGATCACGTGGGTATCTTGGAATCGTTACGATAGTCTTGTGATGAGAACATTGTTCTTGGTGCCTCCTGTCTTTTATGTGGCAGTGACCCGGGGAGTTGAGCTCCGAGGTATTGTCGTCACAATTTTATCATTGCAGTTCTGGAATACCTGAGTTTTGCCGACATCGAAAATCTCTTTTATGCAGTTGTTGGTGAGATAACCTCGACGCCAACCAGTACTGGGGAGTTCGGGAGTATTCCCATAGCTCGTATAACGGATTCTTTTCGAAGGTTGAGGTACACAATTTCCGGAGTTTTCTTGGTTATGTGTTGATGGATGGATACAGCTTGGATGTAGGTATTGTTCGTTTGGGTGAGATATATTGCTTCCCCTGTATCCCCAACACCAGATTGAATAACCAGAAAGTTTTGGGAGTTTATAGGTGGGAATTCAAGTAGCTCCTAGAATATCTTTCTGACAGATGCATGATATGGGATTGGGTAAATCTCTATCATATGTATTTGTTCCGGCTTATTTTGCAAGCCAATCCTTTGTTTTGTTTTGGAGTTGTGGTATTCGAGTTGCTTCAATGTCAAGTGTTGATTCCATACCTTTCAAGCGGTGTTCTCATATTTCTATGGGAGTGCTAATCCTTCTTGATCATTGAGGTTGTCATGTCAATTCTTTTCCAACCGGCGTGCTTCTCTTCAAGTGGATCCGATCATTTTCAACATCCGCAAGATCAACTCTAAGTTTTCTCACCGGTGTTTGTTTGATCCATCCCAAGTTGCCTTTGTTTTCCCGCCCTCCGACCCTTTTTCTTCAAGGACTCAAATTTCTTAATCATGTATCCTTTTATTTGTGGGAAGTCTCTTCATTCTTTTCTTTCAATGTTCTTATCCGGTGATTTCCCATGAAGATGCTCAACAGTTTCAAGTTTATCATCCTTCATTGTTGTTTCTTCTCCGGTAGATCCAATTCAAGCTTTCGATATTCATCATATTCCTTTCCTCGTTTCTAATGCTTTCTCATGCCGATGCACCTCTTAATCATTCATTTCTTCCTATTCATTTGTTCTGGAGTGCTGAAGATATCTCACAAGACTTGTGTTTCCATTCTCAATCCGTTCAAGATATTTCGAGGTTGTTATCTCATTCAAGCCATTTAATTCAACCGGTGCAATCTCTATTTCAAGCAATCCTTCAACGATGGTTCTTTCGAGTGGGCCCTAACCCACAGGTCATTTCCCAGGATCTTACCTGACTCTTCTAGTTTATCTGGAGCCATTCCCAAAGTCTTTTGAAGTTTGACGTAAGAATGAATTTTCATCAGTCATATTGCCTTCTCCAAGGTCGTTTTCAAATTCTTTTCATCTTTGGCTCAACTTTTCCTCTTTTAATTCTCCCGGAGTATCTCAGTAATTTTGATGGTGTGTCTCGTCGTCATTCTCAACTTTGAAGACCGAAGAAGAGTTCCTCTTAAATCCTTACCCGTTCTTCCAAAGAGGCGTAGTTCAAGTTTGATGCCATCCTCTCATAATTGTTTTTGATTTTGGGAATTCTTTTCACCCATTCGGACCAATTCAAGAGTCTTTTCAGATTGATTCTCCGTAGCCATCATCTCAGAATTATTCATTCTCAGCTTTCAACTCTCCTTCTCGAATTCTTCCGGTGCATCATTCAAATATCCTCTAATCAGTTCATGATCTCTTTGTTCTCTTGCATTTAAATCCCCTCAAGTATCTTCATTCGTTTTCCAATTCTTCTGGGTGAATTGTGCCTTTGCTACTTTGATTTTCAATTCTTACGGTGGTTCGTTCGAGATTCATCTTCCTTTGTTTCCGTATCATTTCATTCGTTCTTTCCAATCCTCCCGGTGATTCGTCGAAGAGTTCTTCAAGTTGGCGCTATATCTCTCTTCATTCCTTTCTACGAGAATAAGTAGTATGCCAAATCCATTGCTTGTCATCAATTATATTCGATGAAGGATAAGCATACAATAAATCTTATTCTTATTTCCTCGAGGTGATTCAATTCTTTTCTTCCAGAGATTGTTCATGATGAAGTAATTCTCGGTTCTTGTATTTCATCTTTTCTTTTTCGGAGTTCCAAGTTTTCCGCTTTATCTCGTCATGAAGCTCCATCTAAATCATTGCAAGGCTTCACCTTGTGTTTTCAACTTCTCTTTCTTTCTATCATCCTTTTATGACCGGAGTTCTTCATGGGGGATCTACATGGTGGTTCGTCAAGGATCTACATGGGGCGCGTATGTGCCTGGCCGGGAAGCGGTCCTTCGTCAAAGCGGAGGAATTCTAAACATTCCAATGGTCGATCGAGTGGTTGACCAGTCTCTCGCTATATCATGACAGTCAGTTTTCGGCTTTCTCTACTGCGGTGCTCGCCCGGCCGAACCAGGGCACAATCGCAGTAGTTCTCCTGGTGCCGCGTTAGCCGATGATACGGAACGTAAGGCAGTAAAACACAGGAGCCGGGCAAACCCAACATTTGACCAAAGACATGATTCGGAGCTGATTCATATAAGGCCTAACTCGAGACGCCAAACACTCCTTGAGGTGTTCAGTCTTTATGATACCGGGCAGAACAATGCCCTAAGGCCCTAGTGTCCAGGTACAGGTGGGAACTTCTGACGCGGACGATGCCAAAACGCCAGCCTCCTCCTCGGCTATGGTGGGAAACTGGGGGATGTGTATCAACAAGAGACAGTAAGAAAGGTTTACGCAGGGTCTTAATCTGAAAAGAATCCTTGCAACGGGTCCCTGCTGCACGTCTGCGCCTGTGTCTCCGTTGTGCTGTATCTTGGACGGGTGTAGCACGTGCTTCATCTGTAAAAGAGAAGGACTTAGTTTCCAAGAATATCGTGCAGAAGTTGTATTAAAATAGAATAAAATGAAGAAAGTTGAGCTTTATTGGCTCTTGTCATTTATACACGCGGCCCCTTATAAAGGGGGTATGCGGATGGGAAGCCCCTTGTTTAGTTACGCCGGACTCGCCTAACCATGTCTGAGGTCTGAATGACCTGTTTTTATGGGCTTTGACCTGCAAGGTCTGATTAGTGTGTGGCTATCGAAGTAGTCTCACGTTCTCCGTGGTCGAGGAACACTCGGAGTTACTTTTTAATGAAATTATGCCACATTGACCGGGCATGCTTAAGCGTAAAAAACGCGTAACGTGGTATTGCATTAGGGCTGGCGAAAGCTGCGCGCCCAGTAGTGCGTAAGGGCTACTGTCTGAATGGGGCGATGGAGAGTGAGCTTTTCACGACGGAGGTTGTCGGATGAACCGAACACAACCTCTAGTGGTACAGAGCCTGTATAATTGGCTTAAACGCCTGGCGTCACTCCTTTGAAGGAAGTGCTGCTATGGCGAATTTTGGTAGGGCCTATCCCCATTCTGCGGGCGGTGTCCTGGTATTGCAGGTGCCGCGCTGTCTTTTCGTGTTATCACATGAAGTGAGTTCACTGTTTTGACTTCTAGTGGGAAAGTCTTTTGCTTTCCGGAGTGCTGCTTTTGGGTTTCGTCACTTCCGCTTGGTGTGTCGAGCCCCTTGTGTTCGGCATTAAGTCGTCCGGACTGTTTGAAGACCCAACAATCTCTGTGGGTATGGTTTGCAGGCTTCCCGGAGGTACCATGTATTTGACATAGTCTATCAAGAATCTTGTTTAGGTTGGATAGCTCGTCACTGTTGTCCTTGAGGGGCAGTGTTTTGTTGTTCGGCCGAGAGCTTTTGAATCCGGCATTGACTGCCGTACTATTCTGGCCATTTTCCTTATTCTGGCACTGATCTTTTCTGCGTCATGATTTCCCATTTCCATCCCTGACTTAGGATGTACTCGGGTCGCTGGTGCTGCATCTAGCTAGCCAGCTGTCTTCCCCCGCGCAAAAGCGGGTCATGAGGCTTGTTAGTGCGGCCATTGTTCTTGGTTTTTGCTGGTCGAGGTGTCTGGCAAGCCATTCGTCTCGGACGTTGTGTTTAAAGACTGCTAAGGCTTCAGCGTCCGGACAGTCGACTATTTGGTTCTTTTGGGTGTGCCGTTGTCTTCAAATGCTCGGCGGGTTATGTTGCTTCCTGGAGTCTTCTTTTTTGGCCCATAGATGGATCTGACTGGGTCGTCCTTTTTTCGAGGATCTTTATGCTGATCGTGTGCTGGCTTGTGTGCGGCGCCTCTTGTTGCTCTTGGCCTGACATCTGGTCATCTATCCAACCAGGCGGCTTCTTTCTTTTTTGACTGCGGGGGCTCTAAGGCCTCCTTGTCAAATTCGAGCAACAGCTTGCGCTTCGGGTAGCTCTTTGTTTGGTGACTAGCGCCATCTTTATCTGCGGTGTTGAGTACTCTGCTCCATCTCATTCTGAGTGCGTCCTCCGCTGTTTTGAGCTTCTGCTTTTGCTTCTTCAAACTTCTCGCAGTGGCGACGAGCCTTTTATGAAGGTTCGTATGCTCTGGTGATGTGAGATCGTCTTTGCTGGGGATGGGTTGCTTGTCCAGTTCATCATGTCCGGCTGGCTGCTTGGTGACATGTGCGTCGTCCACTGCTTCGCCCTGCTCTAGGGCCGGGTCTGTATGGGTGCCATTTTTATCGAGGCCGGTCTTCGGGCGGCGCTTACGTCGCCGTTTTGGTTGTTTGTTGGGGGAGTTGTCCTTCGCCACGTCCCGTTTCTCCTCATTATCGCTTCCTTTTGGTGTATCCACCATGTGTACGTCGTGAGTTGGGGTGGCTTTCCCGTGCCCGGTAGGCGCTGGTTCTTGGTCTTCTCCGGCATCGTCGTCCATACCGTCGATCTCTTCGGAGTCAGAGTTTAGCATGTCGGTTAGATCGTCGACAGTGGCTACTAATTGGGTGGTGGGTGGGCTTTGAATTTCTTCGTCGTCCGCATCCCAACTATCCTGGCCGCAGTCCGGCCAGGGCTCTCTTAATAACGAGAGATACTTTAGCGAACTCAACATGTCGCCGAAAGGTGAGCGTTGAAAGATGTCCGCTGCGGTGAACTCCATGATCGGCGCCCAATCAGATTTGATCGGAGGGGGCGCGGGAGGTTCGGAGTCCGGCGAGGAGTCCGGCACCTCGGAGTCACGAGCTTTATGAGGGACAAGGTCAGTGTTTGGCTCTATCGCCGTAGAGGTTGCAGCCCCCGAGGCGGTGTCTAGCCATCCGTCCTGGATCTGCGCAGCTTGTTCCGAATCGAAGATCGGAGCGGGTTTGAGTGCGGCCTCCAGGGTACTGTCCGGCTACAGAGCTAAATCATGCTCGCCATGACAGTGCGGCACACTCGGCTGTGGCTCGAATCCATCGAGGATCAAGTCCCCGCGGATGTCAGCCGTGAAGTTCAAACTTCCAAATCTGACCTGATGGCCAGGGGCGTAGCTTTCGATCTGCTCCAGATGGCCAAGCGAATTGGCCCGCAGTGCAAACCCGCCGAATACGAAGATCTGTCCGGGGAGAAAGGTCTCACCCTGGACTACATCGTTGATGATGATCGAAGAATCCATCGAGCCTATCGGTGACGACACAGAGGAACTCTCAATGAAAGCACCAATGTCGGTGTCAAAACCGGCGGATCTCGGGTAGGGGGTCCCGAACTATGCGTCTAGGCGGATGGTAACAGGAGACAAGGGACACGATGTTTTACCCAGGTTTGGGCCCTCTTGATGGAGCTAAAACCCTACGTCCTTCTTGATTAATATTGATGATGTGTGTTACAAGAGTAGATCTACCACGAGATCAAGGAGGCTAACCCCTAGAAGCTAGCCTATGGTATGATTGTTGTTCGTCCTATGGACTAAAGCCATCCGGTTTATATAGACACCGGAGAGGTATAGGGTTACACAGAGTCGGTTACAATGTTAGGAGATCTACATATCTGTATCGCCAAGCTTTCATTCCACGCCAAGGAAAGTCCCATCCGGACACCGGACGAAGTCTTCAATCTTGTATCTTCATAGTCTTGGAGTCCGACCGACTATCCGTATCGCCAAGCTTTCCTGCCACACCAAGAATGATGATAGTTCGGCTATCCGGACACCCCCTAGTCCGGAACTCCCTCAATGGGTAAGCCCTGTCCATTGTGTCCCTAAAAAGGGAGGTATTACCGTCATTCCTAATGATAAAGATGAATTGATCCCGCAAAGAATTATTACAGGTTATAGGTTGGTAATTGATTTCCATAAGTTAAATAAAGCTACTAAGAAAGATCATTACCCTTTACCTTTTATTGATCAAATGCTAGAACGGCTATCCAAACACACACATTTTTGCTTTCTAGATGGTTATTCTGTTTCTCTCAGATACCTGTGTCAGCGAAGGATCAATCTAAAACTACTTTTACTTGCCCTTTTGGTACTTTAACTTATAGATGTATGCCTTTTGGTACTTTACCTTTCAAAGATGCATGATGGATCCTCTTTTGATGATTGTCTGAACAACCTTGCTCGAGTTTTGCAGAGATGCGAAGACACTAGTCTCGTCCTGAATTGGGAAAAGTGTCACTTTATGGTTAATGAAGGCATTGTCTTGGGGCACAAGATCTCCGAGAGAGGTATTGAAGTTGTTAAAGCCAAAGTTGATGCTATTGGAAAGATGCCATGTCCCAAGGAGATAAAAGGTATAAGAAGTTTCCTTGGTCATGCCGGTTTTTATAGGAGGTTCATTAAGGACTTTTCTAAAATCTCTAGGCCTCTGACTAATTTATTGCAAAAAGATATTCCTTTTGTCTCTGATGACGATTGTGTAGAAATGTTTGAAGTGCTTAAGAAAGCTTTGATCACTGCACCTATTGTTCATCCTCGTGATTGGAATTTACCTTTTGAAATTATGTGCGATGCTAGTGATTATGTTGTAGGAGCTGTTTTAGGGCAAAGAGTTGATAAGAAATTGAATGTTATCCAGTATGCTAGTAGGACTCTTGATACTGCCCAGAGAAATTATGCTACTACTGAAAAAGAGTTCTTAGCAGTTGTGTTTGCATGTGATAAGTTTAGACCTTATATTGTTGATTCCAAAGTTACTATTCACACTAATCATGCTGCTACTAAATATCTTATCAAAAAGAAAGATGGTAAGCCTAGACTCATTAGATGGGTTCTCTTGCTCCAAGAGTTTGACTTGCATATTATTGATAGAAAGAGAGCTGAGAACTCCATTGCAGATAACTTGTCTAGGTTTAGAGAATGTTCTTTATGACCCACTGCCTATTAATGATAGCTTTCCTGATGAACAATTAGCGGTCGTCAATGTCTCTCGTACTGCTCCTTGGTATGCTGATTATGTTAATTACATTGTTGCTAAATATTTACTGCCTAGTTTCACATACCAGCACAAGAAAAAGTCCTTTTATGATTTAAGACATTACTTTTGGGATGATCCACACCTTTATAAAGAAGGAGTAGATGGTGTTATTAGACATTGTGTGCCTGAGCATGAACAGGAATAGATCCTACGTAAGTGTCACTCTGAAGCTTATGGAGGATACCACGATGGAGATAGAATTGCACACAAGGTACTACAATCTGGTTTTTATTGGCCTACTCTCTTCAAAGATGCTCGTAAGTTGGTCTTATCTTGTGATGAATGTCAAAAAATAGGTAACATTAGTAGACGTCAAGAAATGCCTATGGATTATTCTCTTGTTATTGAACCGTTTGATGTTTGGGGCTTTGACTATATGGGACCTTTTCCTGCCTCTAATGGTTATACACATATTTTAGTTGTTGTTGATTATGTTACTAAGTGGGTAGAAGCTATTCCAACTAGTAGTGTTGATCGTAACACTTCTATTAAAATGCTTAAAGAAGTTATTTTTCCGAGGTTTGGAGTCCCTAGATATCTTATGACTGATGGTGGTTCACATTTCATTCATGGTGCTTTCCGTAAGATGCTCGCTAAGTATGATGTCAGTCATAGAATAGCATCTCCTTATCATCCGCAGTCTAGTGGTCAAGTAGAGTTGAGCAATAGAGAGATCAAATTAATTTTGCAAAAGACTGTGAATAGATCTAGAAAGAATTGGTCCAAAAACTTGATGATGCATTATGGGCCTATAGAACTGCATACAAAAATCCTATGGGTATGTCTCTGTATAAAATGGTTTATGGAAAAGCATGTCATTTACCTCTTGAACTTGAACATAAAGCATATTGGGCTATTAAAGAGCTCAATTATGACTTCAAACTTGCCGGTGAGAAGAGGTTATCTGATATTAGCTCACTTCATGAATGGAGAACCCAAGCCTATGAGAATGCCAAGCTTTTTAAAGAAAAAGGCAAATGCTGGCATGATAAGAGGATACAAAAGTGTGAGTTTAACGTAGGAGATTATGTGTTATTATTCAACTCTCGTTTAAGATTTTTTGCAGGAAAACTTCTCTCAAAATGGGAAGGTCCCTATCTTATCGAGGAGGTCTATCCTTCGGGTGCCATAAAAATCAACAACTTCGAAGGAACAAATCCGAGGGTGGTAAACGGTCAAACAATTAAACATTATATTTCAGGTAATACTATCAATGTTGAAACTAATATTATTGAAACTGTAACCCCTGAGGAATACATAAGGGACACTTTCCAGAACGTTCCAGACTCCGAAAAGGCATAGGTATGTGGTACGCTAAGTAAACCGACTCCAAAACAACTCCAATGGCATTTTTTTCCAGTTTTGGAATATTTAAGAATTTTAGGAAGAAAGAAGTAGTCCGAAAGGGACACGAGGCTCCCACGAGAGTGGAGGGCGCGCCCCCCTGTAGGGCGCACCCCCTGTCTCGTGGACACCTCGTGTGCCTCCCGGACTCCGTTTTCTTGCACGTTACGTATTTTGGTCGGTAAAAATTCATTATATATACTACCGAAGGTTTTGACCACCGTATCACGCAAACTTCCCCTGTTTTCGTTTCAAGTTGTTTCTGTTTCAAATCTAAGAGCATCATGTCGTCTCCAAGCGCTCCCAAGGACAAGTTTTTCGAGAGGGTTATCAACCCCTATCTTGCGGAGGTGCTGCAACACCCTCAACTGATTGAGATGCGTGAGGGGTGCTGCACATCCGCGATGTGGAGGGACCAAGGCATACCGGAAGCATGGAGATAAAGCTCGAAGCCGTGGAGCAGCAAGTTTTCAAGTGCCAAGGGATGGTGGAGCGTGGACTCAATGCCAACCAGATGATGATCACAGAGTTAACCAATCATTGGGGATACCATCTTCAAGCTTCAAGAGAAAATCGAGCACCTCCAAGCCCAGATCTATGACATGTAGAACCAGAACTGTGAGTATGAATATAGATTCAAGAGGATGAGTTTGGCTGCAGATTTAAGGATCCTGGAGACTCGATCATCCTTCTATGATGGAGAGCCTATGCCTTGGAAGATGGACGACAAGCCTACATCATCAACAACTCCTACTTCACCACCTCCAAGGACATAATCACATAGGTATGGGCACTCCCCTTGGCAACTGCCAAGCTTGGGGGAGGTGTCCCGGTATCGTATCATCATCACACTCCTATCTTTACCGCTCTATTTAGTTCGATCCTTTTAGTAGTATCTTGATCTAGTAGATTGAAGTCTTGATATCAAGTAGTTTGAGTTTTGCTTTGTGATCTCTTTTTGTATTCGAGTCCACGAGCTATCTATAATAAAGATTAGTGTTGAGTCAAGGGCTTTGCTATGTGCTATGATCTTGAGAAAAATAGAAAGAATAAAAAGAATAAAATAGTTCATATTGATCTTATGGATAGTGATAACTTCACACATAGAAAGTATGAGGCATAAAAATTGTTGGGAGTTGATGAACGTAGCCTTGGTCATCGTTGCAATTAATAGGAAGTGATAAGGAAAGAGAGGTTCACATATACATATACTATCTTGGACATCTTTTATGATTGTGAGCACTCATTAAGTATTACATGCTAAAAGAGTTGACGACGGACAAGGAAGACAACGTAATGGTTTATGTTTTCTCACATCTCAGTTAAAGTATGTTGTCATTGACCTTCCGAACATGTTGAGCTTGCCTTTCCCCCTCATGCTAGCCAAATTCCTAGCACCAAGTAGAAATACTACTTGTGCTTCCAAATACCCTTAAACCCATACTTGCCATGAGAGTACACCATATCTACCTATGGATTGAGTAAGATCCTTCAAGTAAGTTGTCATCGGTGCAAGCAATAAAAATTGCTCTCTAGTTATGTATAACTTATTAGTGCAGAGAAAATAAGCTTTGTACGAACTTGTTGTGGAAGTAATAAAAGTGACGGACTGCATAATAAAGGTCCACACACAAGGGGCAATATAAAGTGATGTTCTCTTGCATTAAGATTTTATGCATCAACCTAAAAGCGCATGACAACCTCTGCTTCCCTCTGCAAAGGGCCTATCTTTTACTTCATGTTTTTACTTTATGCTTTTATTTTGCGCTTGAGTCAAGGTGATCTCCACCTTTCCCTTTTTCATTTTATCCTTTGGCAAGCTCTTCGTGTTTGAAATATCATGATATACATATCCAATTGGATGTTCGTTAGCTTGGGCTATTATTGTTGACATCACCCAAAGGTGAATACGTTGGGAGGCAACATAATAAGCCCCTATCTTTCTCAGTGTCTGTCTGAAACTCCATAACCACAAGTATTGCCTGAGTGTTAGCAATTGTAGAGGACTACGAGATAGTTTAGTATGTGAGCTTGCTGAAAAGCTCTTTTATTGACTCTTTCTGATGTTACAATAAATTGCAATTGTGTCAATGACTAAGATTATAGTTTGTTAGTTCCCAATGAAGTTTCTGAACCATACTTGACATTGTGAATTGCCTGTTACTTTAGCATAGGAAATCATATGACAAAATCTATATATGTTGATGTTATTAGAATGATCATGATGCCCTCATGTCCGTATTTTATTTTTATCGACACCTCTATCTCTAAACATGTGGACATACGTTTCGATTTCGGCTTCCGCTTGAGGACAAGCGAGGTCTAAGCTGGGGGACTTGATATGTCCATATTGCATCATGCTTTTATATCAATATTTATTGCATTCTGGGTTGTCATTACACAATATATCTCATTACTTCTGGCTATTCTCTGTTATTTTACAAGGTTTACCATGAAGAGGGGGAATGCCGGCAGCTGGAATTCTGGCTGGAAAAGGAGCAAACGTTGGAAACCTATTCTGCACATCTCCAAAAGTCCTGAAACTCCACGAAACAACTTTTTGGGATTTATAAGAATTTCTGAGCGAAAGAAATAGGCCAGGGGGCCCACACCCTGTCCAGGAGACAGGGGGCACCCCCCCCCCCTATAGGGCGTGCCCCCCTATCTCCTGGGCCCCTGGTGGGCCTCCGGCATCCATCTTCTGCTATATCATCACTATTACCCTAGAAAAAATCGTGGGCAAGCTTACGGGACGAAACTCCACTGCCACGAGGCGGAACATTGGCGGAACCAATCTAGGGATCTGGCAGAGCTGTTCTGCCAGGGACACTTCCCTCCGGGAGGGGGAAATGATCACCAATGTCATCACCAATGATCCTCTCATTGGGAGGGGGTCAATCTCCATCATCATCTTCACCGGCACATTCTCCTCTCAAACCCTAGTTCATCTCTTGTATCAAATCTTGTATCCAAAACCACAAATTGGTACCTGTGGGTTGCTAGTATAGTGTTGATTACTCCTTGTAGTTGATACTTTTTGGTTTACTTGGTGGAAGATCATATGTTCATATCCTTAATGCATATTATTACACCTCTGATTATGAACATGAATATGCTTTGTGAGTAGTTACATTTGTTCCTAAGGACATGGGTGAAGTCTTTCTATTAGGAGTCATGTGAATTTGGTATTCGTTCGATATTTTGATGAGATGTATGTTGTCTTCTCCTCTAGTGGTGTCATGTGAACGTCGACTACATGACACTTCACCATTATTGCTCCTAGAGGAGGGCATAGGGAAGTAATAAGTAGATTATGGGTTGCTAGAGTGACAAAAGCTTAAACCCTAGTTTATGCGTTGCTTCGTTAGGAGCTGATTTGGATCCACATGTTTCATGCTATGGTTAGGTTTACCTTAAAACTTTTGTTGTAGTTGTGGATGCTTGCAATAGGGGTTAATCATAAGTGGGATGCTTGTCCAAGTAAGGGCAGTACCAAGCACCGGTCCACCCACATATCAAATTATCAAAGTACCGAACGCGAATCCTATGAGTGTGATGAAAACTAGCTTGACGATAATTCCCATGTGTCCTCAGGAGCTCCTTTCTCATTATTAGAAATTGTCCAGGCTTATCCTTTGCTACATAAAGGATTGGGCCACCTTGCTGCACCTTATTTACTTGATTTACATGTTACTCGTTACTATTTATCTTATCATAAAACTATCTATCACCTAGAATTTCAGTGCTTGCAGAAAACCTTACTGAAAACAGCTTATCATTTCCTTCTGCTCCTCGTTGGGTTCGACACTCTTTCTTATCAAAAGGACTATGATAGATCCCCTACACTTGTGGGTCATCAGGGTGCAACTTGCGTTCAAAGACTCGATGGTTCGCAGGATTCTGCAATTCACACCAGGTACCACATTTCTCTACGTTCTTCAACCATGCGAGAGCCAAGATATCCGTTGCCGAAAGTCGTGTGGATTAAATAGCTTTGCAACATGAGAGGTGGCTAGCAAGCTAGATAGCCATGCCCCCGGGTTAGGCATAGTTTTCCTTGACGCCTTTGGCGCTGTGGGTTCTTTTACCCCGAGCCCCCACTCGGTGCCGTCGTAGACGGATTGGATGACGCGTGCATGGTCTATTTTGGTCAGGGTTACGACAATGATCCTTTCGCAGGTTCACCTACGGAAACCTTGTTACGACTTCTACTTCCTCTAAATGATATGGTTCAATGGACTTCTCGCGATGTTGGGGGCGGTGAACCGCCCCCGTCGCCGTGATCCGAACACTTCACCGGACCATTCAATCGGTAGGAGCGACAGGCGGTGTGTACAAAGGGCAAGGACATAGTCAACGCGAGCTGATGACTCGTGCTAACTAGGCATTCCACGTTGAAGACCAACAATTGCCATGATCTATCCCCATAACGATGAAATTTCCCAAGCTTACCCGGGCCGGTTAGCCAAGGCTATATACTCGTTGAATACATCAGTGTAGCGTGCATGCGGCCCAAAACATCAAAGGGCATCACAGACCTTTTATTGCCTCAAACTTTCGTCGCCTAAACAGTGATAGTCCCTCTAAGAAGGTAGTTGCGGAGGGGATGGCTCCGCATAGCTAGTTAGCAGGCTAAGGTCTCTTTTGTCAATGGAATTAACCAGACAAGTCGCTCCACCAACTAAGAACGTCCATGCACCACCACCCATAGAATCAAGAAAGAGATCATAGTCTGTCAATCCTTGCTATGTCTGGACCTGGTAAGTTTCCTCGTGTTGAGTCAAATTAAGCCGCAGGCTCCACGCCTGGTGGTGCCCTTCCGTCAATTCCTATAAGTTCCATCCTTGCGACCATACTCCCCCGGGAACCCAAAGACTATGATTTCTCATAAGGTGTCGGCGGAGTCCTATAAGTAACATCCGCCGATCCCTGGTCGGCATCATTTATGGTTGAGACTAGGACGGTATCTGATCGTCTTCGAGCCCCTAAACTTTTGTTCTTGATTAATGAAAACATCCTTAGCAAATGCTTTCGCTGTTGTTCATCTTCCATAAATACAAGAATTTCACCTCTGACTATGAAATACAAATACCCCCGACTGTCCCTATTAATCATTACTCCGATCCCGAAGGCCAACACAATAGGACCGATATCCTATGATGTTATCCCATGCTAATGTATCCAGGGAAATGGCTTGCTTTGAGGAATCTAATTTCTTCAAAGTAACGATGCCGGAAACACGACCCGGCCAATTAAGGCTAGGAGCACGATGCTGGCTGAAGGGTCGAGTAGGTTGGTGCTTGCCGTGAGCTGGAATTACCGCAGCTACTGGCACCAGACTTGCCCTCCAATGGATCCCCATGAAGGGATTTAGATTGTACTCGTTCCAATTACTAGACACTAATGCGCCCGGTATTGTTATTTATTATCACTACCTCCCCGTGTAAAGATTGGGTAATTATGGATGTGGTAGCCGTTTCTCAGCTCCCTCTCTGGAATCGAACCCTAATTCTCCGTCACCCGTCACCACCATGGTAGGCCCCTATCCTACCATCGAACATTGATAGGGCAGAAATTTGAATGATGCATCACCGGCATGAAGGGGTGTACGGCTCCGTGTACGTGGGTTGTGCCTCATGCGTGGTTTTGCCCAGTTTTCCATGGTGCGCGTCCACTTCCGTCCATGACGGGCGTTGGCCACGTTTTTCCCGTGTCCCCGTATAGCCCCTTCACGGGTCCGTGTAAGGGTCCGTGTACGTGGGGTGTGCCACGTACGTGGTTCTGCCCCATTTTCCATGGCTTGCGTCCACTTCCGTCCACGACGGGCGTCGGGCACCTTTTTACCCATGTCCCCGTATAGCCCATTCACGGGTTCATGTATGTGGGGTGTGCCTGGTACGTGGTTTTGCCCAGTTTTCCATGGCACGCTTCCACTTCCGTCCATGATGGGCGTCGGGCCCTTTTTTCCCGTGTC
>NC_057810.1:118179610-118197793 GCF_018294505.1 Triticum aestivum
GTCCGCGTAAGGGTCCGTGTACGTGGGGTGTGCCTCATACGTGGTTTTGCCCAGTTTTCCATGGCGCACGTCAACTTCCGTCCAGGACGGGCGTCGGCCACTTTTTTCATGTGTCCCGGTATAGCCCGTTCATGGGTCCGTGTTAGGGTTCGTGTACGTGGGGTGTGCCTCGTACGTGGTTTTGCCCAGTTTTCCATGGCGCGTGTCCACTTCCATCCACGATGGGCGTCGGTCACTTTTTTCCCGTGTCCCCGTATAGCCCGTTTATGGCTTCGTGTAAGGGTCCGTGTACGTGGGGTCTACCTCGTAGGTGGTTTTTGCCAGTTTTCCATGGTGCACGTCCACTTCTGTCCATGACGGGCGTCAGCCACTTCTTTTCCCCGTCCCCATATAGCCCGTTCACGGGGCCATGTAAGGGTCTGTCTACATGGTTTTGCCTAGTTCTCCATGGGCGCTTCTAGTTCCGTCCACGACGGGCATCGAGCAATTGTTTTCCGAGGTGTATGTTATCACGGTTCTTGCCCGTGTCTCCTTTAACACGGTTATATCGGTACCACTAAGGTACTACCAACTTTCTTCTTTGTGTTACATTACACGGATGAATCGGTGAAGTATTTTGGTCACTTGGCTAAAATAGTTTTGAGTGTGCTCGCGACTGACCTTATTGAGTGATTGCATATTTCATTCAAGGGAATTTACCATTTGTCTCGACCATGACTTAGCCGTTTAGCCTGTGACGAAGGCATCGCATGAATCGGTCAAGTATCTTTGTTACTTGGCACATATAGTTTTGGGTGTGCTTGCCACTGGCCTTAATGAGTGATTGCATATGTCATATAAGGGACTTTACCATTTGTCTTGACCATGACTTAGCAGTGTAGCCTGTGACGACAGCATCCGCATGAATCGGCCAAGTGTCTTGGGAACTTGGCACATATAGTTTTGAGTGTTGTTTCCGCTGGCCTTATTGGGTGATTGCGTATGTCTTACAAGGGACTTTGCCATTTCTAGTCCTCATGACTTAGCGGTGCATATTTTGGCGAAATCTTGGAACCTTAGTTGGTGAAGGAAAGTTGTGGGGGAGGGACGAATCCATGCGACATGGGGGTGGATCTCAGTGGATCGTGGCAGCAAGGCCACTCTGCCACTTACAATGCCCTGTCACGTATTTAAGTTGTCTGCAAAGGATTCAGCCCACCGCCCATTGGGAAGGGAGCCTCAAGGCGGCCGGCCGCGGCACGTCGGCCGGACCGGCTTAGCCAATGGCACATTCCCTTGGGGGCGCAAGCGCCGCTAACATGAGTCGGGGCGGGAGGCGGGCGCAGGCGTCGCATGCTAGCTTGGATTCTGACTTAAGGCATTCAGTAATAATTCGTCACACAGTAGCTTTGCGCCACTGGCTTTTCAACCAAGTGCGATGACCAATTGTGTGAATCAACGGTTCCTCTCATACTAGGTTGAATAATTATCGCGACACTGTCATCAGTAGGGTAAAATTAATGTGTCTCACGACGGTCTAAACCCAGCTCACGTTCCCTATTGGTGGGTGAACAATCCAACACTTGGTGAATTCTGCTTCACAATGATAGGAAGGGCCGGCATCGAAGGATCAAAAAGCGACACCGCTATAAATGCTTGGCTGCCACAAGCCAGTTATCCCTATGGTAACTTTTCTGACACCTCTAGCTTCATACTTCGAATATCTAAAGGATCGACAGGCCATGCTTTCACGGTTCATATTCGTACTGGAAATCAGAATCCAACGAGCTTTTACGCTTTTCTTCCGCACGAGATTTCTATTCTCGTTGAGCTCATCTTAGGACACTTGCATTATCTTTAAACTGATGTGCCGCCCCAGCCAAACTCCCCACCTGACAATGTCTTCCACCCGGATCGGCCCGATAAAACCGAGCCTTGGAGCCAAAAGGAGGGGACATGCCCCGCTTCCAACCCTCGGAATAAGTAAAATAATGTTAAAAGAAGTGGTATTTCACTTGCGCCCGTGAGGGCTCCAACTTATCCTACACCTCTCAAGTCATTTCACAAAGTCAGACTAGAGTCAAGCACAACATGGTCTTCTTTCCCCACTGATTCCGCCAAGCCCGTTCCATGGCTGTGGTTTCATTTATGCGTGTCACTAATTAGATGACAAGGCATTTGGCTACCTTAAGAGTGTCATAGTTACTCCCGCCATTTACCCGCACTTGGTTGAATTTCTTCACTTTGAGATTCAAAGCACTAGGCAGAAATCACATTGCGTCAGCATCCATGAGAACAATCGCAATGCGTTGTTTTAATTAAACAGTCGGATTCCCCTTGTCCGTACCAGTTCTGAGTCGACTGTTTCATGCTCAATGAAAAACCCCGAAGGGGCGATTCCCGGTCTGCACCCGGCTGGCACGCGGCGACATGCTCTCGCCGCGTGAGCAGCTCGAGCAATCCGTCGACAACCGATGGGTTCGGGGCCGGGACCCCCTAGCCCAGTCCTTAGAGACAATCCTTTTCCCGAAGTTACAGATCCATTTTCCCAACTTCCCTTGCCTACATTGTTCCATTGGCCAGAGGTTGTTCACCTTGGAGACCTGATGGGCCACTAGAACCTACCTCCGGTTGAACCGTTTCCAGGGTTGGCAGGCCGTTAAGCAGAAAAGATAACTCTTCCGAGGCCCCCGCAGGCATCTCTGGACTTCCTAACGTTGTCGTCAACCGCCACATCCCGGCTCGAGAAATCTTAACTTGATTCCCTTTCAGGGGATGCGCGTGATCGCGCTATCTGCCGGGGTTACCCCGTCCCTTAAGATCGGCTTACCCATGTGCAATTGAAGTTCACATGGAACCTTTCTCCTCTTCGGCCTTCAAAGTTCTCATTAGAATATTTGCTACTACCACCAAGATCTGCACCATCGGCCGCTTCTCCCGGTCTTGCGACCCAGGTTTTGCAGCGGCCATCGCACCCTCCTACTCATCAGGGCATGGCGCTCACCCAGATGGTCAGGTGTGGGTCGTGCGCTTCAGCACCATCCATTTTCGGGGCTAGTTGATTCGGCGGGTGAGTTGTTACACTCTCCTTAGCGGATTTCGACTTCCATGACCACCATCTTACTATCTTAATCGACCAACACCCTTTGTGGGTTCTAGGTTAGTGCGCAGTTGGGCACCGTAACCCGTCTTCCGGTTCATCCCGCATCGCCAGTTCTGCTCATCAATAATGGCACACTTGGAGCACCCGATTCCGTGGCATGGCTCACCGAAGCAGTCGCGCCATCCTACCTATTTAAAGTTTGAGAATAGGTTGAGGACGTTGCGTCCCCAATGCCTCTAATCATTGGCTTTACCTGATAGAACTCGTAATGGGCTCCAGCTATCCTGAGCAAAACTTCGGACGGAACCAGCTACTAGATGGTTTGATTAGTCTTTCACCCCTATACCAAGTCAGACGAACGATTTGCATGTCACTATTGCTTCGATCCTCCACCAGAGTTTCCTCTGGCTGCGCCCCGCTCAGGCATAGTTCACCATCTTTCGGGTCCCGACAGGCGTGCTCCAACTCGAACCCTTCACAAAAGATCAGGGTCGGACAGTGGTGCGACCCGTGAGGATGTCACGCCCAATATGCGATACTATCCTAAAGAGACACGAAGGTCTCACCAAGGATATAACCGCATATTGATACGCTTTTGGAAGGTGGATATCATTATATCAACATTACATAATGGATGGGGATACATAACAAAGGCATACAATGCCACATGAATACAACAACACAATACATAAGAGGACCATCCGACTACAGATGAATCACAAACAGAAACTCAAACGACATCCACCCTGCTAGTCCAGGCTGCCGACCTGGAACCTATCCCCTGATCAAAGAAGAAGTAGAAGAAGATCTCCAAAAAAGTAACATTGCTCTTGCGTCATGATCATCGCAAAACCTATACCTGCAACTGTTGTTGTAGTAATCTGTGAGCCACGAGGACTCAGCAATCCCATTACCATGGGTATCAAGACTAGCAAAGCTTAATGGGTAAGGAAGGGGTAAAGTGGTGAGGTTGAAGTAGCGACTAAGCATATATGGTGGCTAACATACGCAAATAAGAGCGAGAAGAGAGCAAACGGAACGGTCGTGAAGCTAGCAATGATCAAGAGGTGATCCTGAACTCCTACTTACGTCAAACATAACCCAAAACCGTGTTCACTTCCCGGACTCCGCCGAAAAGAGACCATCACGGCTACACACGCGGTTGATGCATTTTAATTCGGATCTGGTGTCAAGTTATCTATAACCGGACATCTGCCACATAACCGCGGGCACGACTATCGAAAGTTTATACCCTGCAGGGGTGTCCCAACTTAGCCCATCACAAGCTCTCACGGTCAACGAAGGATAAACCTTCTCCCAGGAAGACCCGATCAGTCTCGGAATCCCGGTTTACAAGACATTTCGACAATGGTAAAACAAGACCAGCAAAGCCGCCCGATGCACCGACAATCCCGATAGGAGCTGCACATATCTCGTTCTCAGGGCAACACTGGATAAGTCAAGCTATGAGTAAAACCAGACCTCGAGTTTCCCCGAGGTGGCCTCGCAGGCTCCTTGGTTCGGACCAGCAGTTAGAGAAGCACTGGCCCGGGGGGGCTAAAATAAGGATGACCCTCGGGTTGGCTGACCCAAGGGAAGGGTATAGGTGGTGGTTGGTAAAACCAAGGTTGGGCCTTGCTGGAGGAGTTTTATTCAAAGCGAACTGTCAAGGGGGTCCCATAAATCACCCAACCGCGTAAGGAACGCAAAATCCGGGAACATAACACTGATATGACGGAAACTAGGGTGGCAAGAGTGGAACAAAACACCAGGCATAAGGCCGAGCCTTCCACCCTTTACCAAGTATATAGATGCATTAATTAAGTAAGAGATATTGTGATATCCCGACATAATCCTGTCCACCATGGAGCAATCTTCAACTTCACCTGCAACTAACAATGCTATAAGAGGGGCTGAGCAAAAGCGGTAACATAGCCAAACAACGGTTCGCTAGGAAGGGTGAAAAAGGTTAGAGGCTGACATGGCAGTTTGGGAGGCTTGAAGAGCAAGTAATAGGTAGCACAGCATAGCGATAGAACGAAGCAACTAGCATAGCAATGATAGTAATGAGATCCAAGGTGACGGTCATCTTGCCTGAAATCCCGCTAGGAAGAAGAACGAGTCCATGAAGAAGACAAACGGATGTATTCGAACGAATCTTCACAACTCCAGAACGAAACCGAAGCGAACAAGAGAAGCAACCCAGAAAGAAGAAAACAACATGGTAAACACAGAAGCATAATCATGGCATGATGCACAATGAAGTATGATGCATGTCCGGTTTAATGAGGCATGGCATGACAAAGTGCAACAAACAATACTACAAGTTAAGTGGAGCTCAATATGCAATGAGTTGCATATTGACAAAACATCACATTGACATATTTAGTTTAATCTCGTTTAAGCTACCAAGCAATATTAAATGTTGTTAAACATGGCAAGGGGTGAAGCATAATTTAACTACCTATCTAGGCAAGTTAAAAGGAGGCTGGAACAACAAACAACAATTTCGGAAAATCCCCATGTGCATAATTTAAGTTTGGTGCTGTTCTGCCCTAAAACATATTTTAGAGTTTCTAAACATGCAATATGAGTGAACCATGTTATTCTATACATTTTTCCACCCCATTTACATATAAAGTTTATTTAAAACCGAGCTACGGTTATTTAGTTATGAAATAAATCATTTTAACATGGCATTTGAGCAAATTTAATCAAACAACATGTTAAACATTTCAAACATGGATGAAAGTGACATATTATTAATCTACACAAAATTCTAAGCATTTTACATGTTTAAATCACTTTAATCCGATGCACGGTTCATTAGTTATTATATGCATGATGCTTAGGGGTTTTTCTGTAAAACTGCAGCCTCTGAAATAAAAGACATATTCGCTGGAGAGGAAAAAAACACAATCGGGCTGAATCTAGGATCTGGGCTGGGGAGCTGCTCACATTGGGCCTTGAGGCCGGTCAGTGGAGAGGGAGGCCGGCATGGGGGTTGCTGGGGCTTGGAACCCACCTGGCGGTCGCTCGTGTGCGAGGCGCAGTCAACGCGGGCGTCGACTGCGTCATCCTGCTCTCGAATAGATGCGGCAACGGGACTTGGAGGTAGTAAGAGTGCAGGCAAGCATGGACTCCAGGGCAAGGGGAGGCGATGTGGGGAACCGGCGGGGACCAAGGCGAAGCAGGGGAGGTCCGGCAGGGGCGCGGGTCTCCAGGACGGCGGATCTGGCCGGGAACGGGCTGAAGCTGCTGAGGGTTCAGGCGACAGAGACAGGCACACCTGTCCTGGAGGAAGAAGAGGACTCCATGGCAACCTGGCGCGGCTGGGGCTTGGCATGACAGCAGCGGTGCAAACGAACGGGACGGGGAGGAGACCGGCTGGGGCGCACTGGATCCTGGGCCGCGGCAAGCGAGGCAGTGGCTCGGGCAGAGTCAAGGGGCGCGCAGAGGCGCAGCGCCGCGATGCAAAGGATGCATGCACGCGCTTGTCTCCCTTGCTCGAACAGAAGGAGAGGTCGCGCTGCTCCTGCAGCTGACGAAGAGGGGATGGCGGCACTTGCAGGCAGGGGACTTGCGACGGCGCCATGGTTCCTCTAAGAGAAAAACGAGAGAGGGGAATGGTCAGGCAGGAGCCGCATGAGGAGAAAAGGAAAAAGAAGGTGGAGAGGGATGGCGCCATGACCTGAGCATCTCGCCGGCTCTATACGAACGAGAAGACGGAGACCGGCTAGCTCGGACAGGTGGGGAAGATGGCGAGGTCTGACAGGCGGTTGACGATACAGGAGCTCCCAGATGCTGTTGCGGCGGGCAGCCTCTTGCGGTCGACGGTGGGAGCAGGGACGAGGCAGCGGGGCGGAAGGAGGAGGCTGCGGCTTGCTAGGGATTTGGGTGGCACGGAGATCACGGGAGGTGGTCGGAGGCTGCGGTTGGAGGGGGGTGGAGGAGAGCCGAGGAGAAGGGGATCTGGGAGGATCCCGAGGTGGGGTTTGAGTGTGGCGGCGGTGAGGGGGACAAAGGAGAGGATTTCTAGGGCTTGCCAAAATGGACTAGCGTTTGACTATATATGGAAAGGAGGGGAGTTTGGATTATCCGATCGAAATCGGACGGACGAGTATAAATATGCTAGGGAGTCCAATAAATAAAACGATGATGTTCTATAATTGTTTGGGGATGATCTGAACCCATCGGTAACGAAAGCCCGGGTCGGGTTCGGGGAAGTTTTCGGATGCACGGAACAGGGGGTCGGTGGTTGTAGAGAGGTTAGGTGGTTTGACAAGAGGGAAACAAAACACGGTTGGACTCAGATCGGTCAACGAAGACAAGGGAGAATGCGGCAACTATGAACGGATGCAAGTTTTATGAAAACATGCGGATGCAATGCGCATGATGCTATGAGATGAGATGCATGACATGAACACAATGCAAAACAAGAGACAAAAACCCAACCACAAAGGCAATATCATATCGCATCTCTGCAAAAGGCAAGAGTTGGAGTTACGAATGTGGAAAGTTGTATCCAGGGTGTTACAACACTCCACCACTACGAGAGGATCTCGTCCCCAGACCTAGGATGGCACCAGAGGGAAAAGGAAGAGGAAGATAAGAGGTAAACTAAGTTGCTTCTTCGACAAACGAGTGAAACCATGAACCTTGAGAAGTTGAGAAAAATTAGAGAAAGAAAACAACGAAGATGAACAAAGTTGAAAACACTCCATTAGAAAAGAGGAACAAGGGATACGACGAGAACCAAGAGGTTTAGTGATAAGATAGATATTGAAACCACTCCGGTTAAAACTACATAGAGAAGGAATAAGATTGATATAATTTGGGCAGCACTCCGACTGAAAGAAGAAGTAAAACTTGATAAGATGAAAAGAACTTGAAGAGATGCCACAACACTCTGGTTAAATGGATAAGCATGAAAAGAACACGATCCTCACAATTTGATATGATGAGTGCAGAGAGCAACATCACCATGCCTCTGGCAGAAAGAATAGAAGATAGATCATTGGAATAAAAGAATGGAGAAGAAAATGCCAACTTCTGGCACAAAATGAGCTAGGAAAGCACCCTTCCAAAAAGGTTATAACTGAGTTGTTGGAAAACCAACAAAGAAAATAATAAGCTTGTAGTGGGCTTATGGAAACATCTCAACACTTGAGGTGAAATTCTGCCACTAACGAAAAACAATTGCTTGTTTGATATCAAAGAAGAGATGAAAACTTCTTTCGCCGAGAGGATAGGAGAAAACTTGGATCATTGATAAGCACCACAAATAGCAACATTCCTTAGGGAAGGCTTTATGTGAAATATGACACAAGATAACTCCAACGAAGAGATTAATGGATTTAAAATACCTCATTATTGACAACATGTCAATCCCAAAACGCGAATGGAAATTATCAAGAATGATATAACACCACATCAAAAGATAAGGTAGAAAGAATTGCACTTTGGAATGCAAGATGAAGAATACTTGAGCTCCTCAAAACAAAACATGTGTTGAGCACCATGTTTATTTTAGAGTATAGCTTGGCGGGTTATAACTTCAAGAGAAATCTAGAAGAACAATTGAAGAATGAAAAGAATCCTTGACGAACCACCATGTTGAGCCTTCGTGAGAACTCCGGTAATAAAATCAAAGGATGATAACAAAGAAATAGAAGTTGAGAACACAAGGTGAAGCCTTGCGATGCTTTAGATGGAGGTTCCGACAAAATGGCTGAGGAAATATTTGAACTCCGGAAAAGAAAAGATGAAGCATCTCGAACCGAGAAATGTGACATGATGAACAACTCTGGAAATAAGAAACTAGCTCACTTGGATCAAACAAAAATAAGAATTACGTAATCCATATCCTTCACCAATTTAAATTGATGACAAGCAACGAATTTGGCATACTACTTATTCTTCTTGAGGGATTGAAAAGAGTAATAGTGCCAACTTGAAGAAGTTATTGATGGGACCACCGGTGAGATTGGAAACAGTGAATGAAATGATATGGTAGCAAAGGAAGAGGAATCTCGAATGAACCACCATAAGAATTGAAAATGAAATTAGCAAAAGCACAATTCACCGGAAAGAATGAAGATACTTGAGGGTATTTAGATACAAGTGAACGAAGAGATCTTGATCTTATTAGAGAATACTTGAATGATGCACTGGTAGAATATGGAGAAGGAGAGATAAAAGATGAGAATGAATAAACCCGAAATGATGGCCTTTGTAGGAATAAAAATGTAAAGAACTCACGAAATGCCTCGGATGGTAAGAAAAGAAATATCACAATCAAAACAATTATGAGGATAGCATGAAGCTAGAACCGTGAATCTTCAAGAGAATGGACCAAGATTTAGAGGAAACACTTCTTCGGTCTTCACATGTTGAGAATGATGACGAGAACCACCACCAAATTGTTTAGAAACTCTGGAAGGATTAAAAGAGGAAAGGTTCAGCCAAAGATGAAAAGAATTTGAAAGCGACCTTGGAGAAGGCATGTGACTTCTGAAAATTCATTCTTACATCAAACTTCGAAAAGAATTTGGGAATGGCTCCTGGAAAATTAGAAGAGTCAGGTAAGATCCAGGGAAAAGAACTGTGGGTTAGGGCCCACTCAAAGGAAAACACCGTTGAATGATTGATTGAAAAGGGGTGGATTGCACCGGTTGAATTAAATGGCCTGAATGAGATAACAACCTCGAAATAATTTGGACGGATTGAGAATGGAAAGACGGGCCTTCTGAGATATATTCAACACTCGAGAACGAAGGAATAGCGAGAAGTGAATGATTAAGAGATACACCGGCATAAGAAAGCACTTGAAATGAGAAAAAGAATATGATCAACATCGAAATCTTGAGTTGGATCCATCAAAGAAGAATACGAGAATGAAGAATGATGAACTTGAAGCTCGTGAGCATCTTCATGAGGGTCACCGGATCAGAACATTGATTGAAAAGAATGAAGAGACTTCTCTCAAATAAAAGGATACATGATTAAGAAATATGAGTCCTTGAAGAAAAATGGTGGGAGGGCAGGGAAAACAAAGACAACTAGGGATGGATGAAACAAACACCGGTGAGAAAACTTCGAGTTGATCTTGTGGATGTTGAAAATGATCGGATCCATTTGAAGAGAAGCACGCCGGTTTGAAAAAGAATTGACATGACAATCTCGATAAACAAGAAGGATTAGCACTCTCATAGAAATATGAGAACACCGCTTGAAAGGTATGGAATCAACACTTGACATAGAAGCAACTCGAATACCACAACTCAAAACAAAACAAAGGATTGGCTTGCAGAGTAAGCCGGAACAAATACATATGATAGAGATTGACCCAATCCCATATCATGCATTTGTCGGAAAGATATTCTAGGAGCTACTTCAATTCCCACCTATAAACTCCCGGAACTTTCTGGTTATGCAATCTGGTGTTGGGGATACAGGCGAAGTAATATATCTCACCCAAACTAACAATCCCTACATCCAGCTATATCCATCCGTCAACACATAACTAAGAAAACTCCGGAAATCATGTACCTCAACCTTCGAAAAGCATCCGTTATACGAGTTATGGAAATACTCCCGAACTCCCCAGTACTGGGTGGCATCGAGGTTATCTCACCAACAACTGCATAAAAGAGATTTTCGATGTCGGCAAAACTCAGGTATTCCAGAACTGCAACGATAAAATTGTGACGACAACACCTTGGATCTCAACTCCCTGGGACACTGCCACAACCCCTAAATGTCAGGAGGCACCAAGAACAATGTTCTCGTCATAAGAATATCGGAACGATCCCAAGATACCCGCGTGATCCTAAGATTTTTTTGTGAAAAATTGAGGAGAGGAAAGACAAAACATCTACGTCGAGAGTCTTCACCAGAGCGACGAAGGGGGCTGAGGAGTAAAAAGAATCCTACTCTCTGATATATATAATCCTAAGACTCAAAATAGTTTTCTTCTAGACTCAACAACGGCCAACAATTAAGGGGGCTCCTATGGTTAGTCGAGGCTCTGATACCAACTTGTCACGCCCAATATGCGATACTATCCTAAAGAGACACGAAGGTCTCACCAAGGATAGAACCGCATATTGATACGCTTTTGCAAGGTGGATATCATTACATCAACATTACATAATGGATGGGGATACATAACAAAGGCATACAATGCCACATGAATACAACAACACAATACATAAGAGCACCATCCGACTACAGATGAATCACCAATAGAAACTCAAACGACATCCACCCTGCTAGCCCAGGCTGCCAACCTGGAACCTATCCCCTGATCGAAGAAGAAGCAGAAGAAGATCTCCAAAACAAGTAACATCGCTCTCGCGTCATGATCATCGCATAACCTGTACCTGCAACTGTTGTTGTAGTAATCTGTGAGCCACGAGGACTAAGCAATCCCATTACCATGGGTATCAAGACTAGCAAAGCTCAATGGGTAAGGAAGGGGTAAAGTGGTGAGGTTGCAGCAGCGACTAAGCATATATGGTGGCTAATATACGCAAATAAGAGCGAGAAGAGAGAAAACAGAACGGTCGTGAAGCTAGCAATGATCAAGAGGTGATCCTGAACTCCTACTTACGTCAAACATAACCCAAAACCATGTTCACTTCCTGGACTCCGCCTAAAAGAGACCATCACGGCTACACACGCAGTTGATGCATTTTAATTCGGATCTAGTGTCAAGTTATCTACAACCGGACATTAACAAATTCCCATCTGCCACATAACCGCGGGCAAGGCTCTCGAAAGTTTATACCCTGCAGGGGTGTCCCAACTTAGCCCATCACAAGCTCTCACGGTCAACGAAGGATAAACCTTCTCCCAGGAAGACCCGATCAGTCTAGGAATCCCGGTTTACAAGACATTTCGACAATGGTAAAACAAGACCAGCAAAGCCACCGGCTGCACCGACAATCCCGATAGGAGCTGCACATATCTTGTTCTCATGGCAAAACCAGATAATTCAAGCTACGAGTAAAACCAGACCTCGAGTTTCCCCGAGGTGGCCCCGCGGGCTGCTCAGTTCGGACCAGCACTTAGAGAAGCACTGGCCCGGGGGGCTAAAATAAAGATGACCCTCGGGTTGGCCGACCCAAGGGAAGGGTATAGGTGGTGGTGAGGCAAATGGTAAAACCAAGGTTGGGCCTTGCTGGAGGAGTTTTATTCAAAGCGAACTGTCAAGGGGGTCCCATAAATGACCCAACCACGTAAGGAACGCAAAATCCAGGAACATAACACCGGTATGATGGAAACTAGAGTGGCAAGAGTGGAACAAAACACCAGGCATAAGGCCGAGCCTTCCACCCTTTACCAAGTACATAGATGCATAAATTAAATAAGAGATATTGTGATATGCCAACATAATCCTGTCCGCCATGGAGCAATCTTTAACTTCACCTGCAACTAACAATGCTATAAGAGGGGCTGAGCAAAAGCGGTAGCATAGACAAACAACGGTTTGCTAGGAAGGGTGAAAAAGGTTAGAGGCTGTCATGGCAGTTTGGGAGGCTTGAAGAGCAAGTTATAGGTAGCGCAGCAGAGCGATAGAACGAAGAAACTAGCATAGCAATGATAGTAATGAGATCCAAGGTGACGGACATCTTTCCTGAAATCCCGCTAGGAAGAAGAACGAGTCCATGAAGAAGACAAACGGATGTAGTCGAATGAATCCTCACAACTCTGGAACGGAACCGAAGCTAACAAGAGAAGCAACCCGGAAAGAAGCAAACAACATGGTAAACACACAAGCATAATCATGGCATGATTCACAATCAAGTATGATGCATGTCCGGTTTAATAAGGCATGGCATGACAAAGTGCAACAAACAATACTACAAGTTAAGTGGAGCTCAATATGCAACGAGTTGCATATTGACAAAACACCACATTGACATATTTAGTTTAATCTTGTGTAAGCTACCAAGCAATATTAAATGTTGTTAAACATGGCAAGGGGTGAAGCATAATTAAACTACCTATCTAAGCAAGTTAAAATGAGGCCAGAACAACAAACAATAATTCCGGAAAATCCACTTGTGCATAATTTAAGTTTGGTACTGTTCTTCCCTAAAACATATTTTAGAGTTGTTAAACATGCAAGATGAGTGCACCATGTTATTCTAGGCATTTTTCCACCCCATTTACATATAAATTTTATTTAAAAACTGAGCTACGGTTATTTAGTTATGAAATAAATCATTTTAACATGGCATTTGAGCAAATTTAATCGAACAACATGTTAAGCATTTCAAACATGGATGAAAGTGACATATTATTAATCTACACAAAATTCTAAGCATTTTACATGTTTAAATCACTTTAATCCGATGCACGGTTCATTAGTTATTATATGCATGATGCTTAGGGGGTTTTCTGTAAAACTGCAGCCTCTGAAATAAAAGACAAACTCGCTGGAGAGGAAAAAACACAATCGGGCTGAATCTAGGATCTGGGCTGGGGAGCTGCTCACATTGGGCCTTGAGGCCGGTCGGTGGAGAGGGAGGCCGGCATGGGGGCTGCTGGGCCTTGGAGCCCACCTAGTGGTCGCTCGCGTGCGAGGCGCAGTCCATGCAGGCATCGACTGCATCGTCCTCCTCGTGAACAAAGGCGACAACGGGACTCGGAGGCGCAAGAGTGCAGGCGAGCGTGGACTCCAGGGCGAGGGGAGGCGACGTGGGGAACCGGCGGGGACCAAGGCGAAGCAGGGGAGGTCCGGCGGGGCCGCGGGTCTCTAGGACGGTGGATTTGGTCGGGAACGGGCTAAAGCTGCTGAGGGTTCGGGCGACAGAGACAGGCACACCTTTCCTAGACGAAGCAGAGGACTCCACGGCGACCTGGCGCGGCTGGGGCTTGGCATGACGGTAGTGGTGCAGACGAACGGGACGGGGAGGAGACCGGCTGGGGTGCACTGGATCCTGGGCCGCGCCGCTTGCAGGCAGGGGACTTGCGACGACACCATGGTTCCTGTGAGATAAAAACGAGAGAGGGGAATGGTCAGGCAGGACCCGCGTGAGGAGGAAAGGAAAGAGAAGGTGGAGAGGGACGGCTCTATACGAACGAGAAGACGAAGACCGGTCAGCTCGGAGAGGTGGGGAAGATGGAGAGGTCGGGCAGGCGGTTGACGATACGGGAGCTCCAGGCTGCTGTTGCGGCGGGCAGCGTCTTGCAGTCGACGGTGGGAGCAGGGACGAGGCAGCGGGGCGGAAGGAGGATGTCACGCCCAATATGCGTTACTATCCTAAAGAGACTCGAAGGTCCCACCAAGGATAGAATAGCATATTGAAACACTTTTGCAAGGTGGATATCATTACATCAACATTACATAATAGATGGGGATACATACAAGAGGCATACAATGCCACATGAATACAACATCACAATACATAAGAACCACATCCGACTACGGATGAAACACAAACGGAAACTCAAACGACATCCACCCTGCGAGCCCAGGCTGCCGATCTGGAACCTATCCCCTGATCGAAGAAGCAGAAGAACTCCAAAACAAGCAACATCGCTCTCGCGTCATGATCATCGCATAACCTGTACCTGCAACTGTTGTTGTAGTAATCTGTGAGCCACGATGACTCAGCAATCCCATTACCATGGGTATCAAGACTAGCAAAGCTTAAAGGGAAAGGAAGGGGTAAAGTGGTGAGGTTGCAGCAGCGACTAAGCATGTATGGTGGCTAACTTATGCAAATAAGTGCGAGAAGAGAGCAAGCGGAACGGTTGTGAAGCTAGCAATGATCAAGAAGTGATCCTGAACTCCTACTTACATCAAACATAACCCAAAAACCGTGTTCACTTCCCGGACTCCGCCGAAAAGAGACCATCACGGCTACACACACGGTTGATGCGTTTTAATTCGGATCTGGTGTCAAGTTATCTACAACTGGACATTAACAAATTCCCATCTGCCTATAACCGCAGGCATGACTTTCGAAAGATTATACCCTGCAGGGGTGTCCCAACTTAGCCCATGATAAGCTCTCGCGATCAACGAAGGATATACCTTCTCCCAGGAAGACCCGATCAGACTGTCAACGAATGGTAAAACCAAGGTTGTGCCTTGCTGGAGGAGTTTGATTCAAAGCAAACTGTCAAGGGGGTCCCATAAATCACCCAACCGCGTAAGGAACGCAAAATCCGGGAACATAACACCGGTATGATGGAAACTAGGGCGGCAAGAGTGGAACAAAACACCAGGCAAAAGGCCGAGTCTTCCGCCCTTTACCAAGTATATAGATGCATTAATAATATAAGAGATATTGTGATATCCCAACATAATCCTGTCCACCATGGAGAAATCTTCAACTTCACCTGCAACTAGCAATGCTATAAGAGGGCTGAGCAAAGCGGTAACATAGCCAAGCAATGATTTGCTAGGAAGGGTGTCAAAGGTTAGAGGTTCATGGCAATTTCGGAGGCTTGATGAGCAAAAGATAGGTAACGCAGCATAGCGATAGAACGAAGCAACTAGCATAGCAATAATAGTAGTGAGATCCAAGGTAGCGGTAATCTTGCCTGAAATCCCACTAGGAAGAAGAGCGAGTCCATGAAGAAGATGAACGGATGAAGCAAACCAAGCGTAGACGAACGAATCCTCACGATCGCAACGAAACGGGAACTATCGAGAAGAAGCACACAAGGTAAACACACCACACATATACAAGACTTGATGCACAACCAAGCATGATGCATGAAAAATGCTACATGAAGCTACTCATGGCAAGAGATGATGCAAACAAGAGCAACACATCAAAGCAAGTTTAAATGAGGCCGGGAACAACATATAACAATTCCAGTAAGTCCTCATATGCAACTTTCGAAATTGGTCCAGATCTGAATAAACCTTATGTTCAAGTTGTTAAACAGCAAGTTAAAATGCACCAAGATGATCTACACGCGATTCTAGTCAAGTTACATATAAAGTTCATTTAGTTCAGAGCTATGGCCTAGAAGATATGAGCAAAACAAGTTAAACATGACATTGATGCAAAATGCATTCAAACATCAAGAAAACACCTCAAAACAAGGATGCAACATGATAATATGAAACTACATGCAAAATCAATCAAGTTTCATATAGAGCGCACTCAAAACGGAGCAACGGTTCAACACACACACACTAAACAAGTTATAGCAACAATCTGTCCAAAATAGCAACTAGGCATATCGCAAGTACCAAAACAATATGCTACATCACCCCAATATGAAAACAAAAGGCATGGGCATGATGTACAGGTAGTGCTTAACAAAACATGAACACTGATCTATCACCAGAAATCACTAGAACATGCTCAAACACACATGGCAAGATTGCAAATAATAACAGCTCATACTTTGCAGAAAATAACATCAGGTTGCAATGTTTAGAGCTATCAAACAACATGTTACAGGAACTTATCATGGCAAACAAAGGCATGTCATGATACTACTAAATGCATAGAACAAAGTCCTTTACTGACCATAAGCCAAAAAGGATCAGAAAATATAATGGCACCCATGTAAACATAGCAAGTTATATGACAGATTCATACATGGCAGGAACAACAATAAGTAGGCATGTTGATGAGCTTGTACCACTCACCACAGAGCAATAAATGGCATGACAAGGCATCCAACAGTAAGAAGACATGTTTATGAAGCTAAGCATGGCAAGAGAAAGTCTATTGGGTGCATGGATCACTAACAACAATCTTGGCAACAACTGAACTTAATGTTAACAGGCTGACAGCAACATTATTTAGCAACTTTGGAGCAAGATTACAACAAGCTATAGCAGGCTATAAATGCAACCAGGGGCATAGATGGATAGAGCATAACATGTATAACAAAAGATCCTTAGTGAACATCTCCAGGTTATGCATAGAATTACTTGTAGCAGAAGGTTTACATAGCATCACGAAATAACAGATTCAGCCTAGCAAAACAGCAACAACGAGTACACTAATTAACAAGCTTGATTCACTCACCACAAGTCATTGCATGACAAGATAAGCATAGCATCAGCAAGAAGACATGTTTATGAAGCTAACCAAGGCAAGAACAAGTTCATAGCATGCAAGGATCAACTACAACAACCTTGGAAAAATTGAATAACATGTAAACAATCTGCCAGGAAACATTTTGTAGCAAAAGTAGAGCACTAAAATGACATTCTAGACTACTCCATAATTGCAAACAGTGGCATCAATGGATACAAGAAAACCATATGTTCAAAACACCCTTACTGAAGTATCTCAAAATATGCATGGATCTCTCTGTAGCATCATGTTTACATGGCATGAAAATAAAAGCAGAACAGGGACAGAAATCAGCAACATCACGAAGCCTAGTTTGCATGCTTGTTCTAGTCACCAAATTGATCACAAAAATACATGGCATACACCAATGTAAAGATGTCATATCATAGTTCAAAACACATGTAGACATCAACCTCATAGGATGCACACATCAATCATGGCAAAAATGACAAATGAGCAAGTTCTGTTAACAGACAACAGACAACATCATAAAGCACTCTTGCAATGATGATTCGGGCATCAAGATGAGCTCAAATGAACATGATGCAATGGAATTAAATGAAGTACTCGTTGAGTCAAACAGTTTGACATATTACACGCACAAAACGGAGCAATATGCACAGATATATGATGCGATGAACAGGGCAACATTATGCAAAATATTTCGGGACTTAGGCAAAATTAGCAACTCGGGGAAAAGTCAACCCGGGACGAGGAGATCCCGGGACGGAGCATGCGTTTGGATCGGTGGCTGGGTGGATCTGATCCAACCCGGGCGGATCCGGCCAGAGCTCCAGCGAGGGAGAACTCCGGCGAGCTGCGCGGTGGCCGAAGACGGAGGTGACGACGAGGATGCATCCGGAGGGACAAGGGCGCGGGACCGAGCGGATCCTGGTGGCCGGCGCAGGCGATGTGGGCAGAGGTGCAGGGGCGGCGCCGGCCGGGGCGACGAGCGGTCGGCGGCGCACCGGAGGACCAGCGGCGAAGGAGCGCGAAAGGGCTCGGCGGCCATGGACGGGCGGCGCGGGCAGCGCGCGC
>NC_057810.1:118198230-118217395 GCF_018294505.1 Triticum aestivum
GATCGGGCTCCGCGGGCCTCCTGCGGGCCGCGCGGGCCGGCGGCGGTGGAGGCGCGGGGCAGGGCCACGTGGCGAGCTCGGATTCGTCGGGGCGGTGGGTGGACGTGTCCACCGCCGGGCAGACATGTCCGACGGTGCAAGAAGGGAGAGGGCTAGGGTTTCATCCGCGGAAAAATCCGGGGGGGGACCTATTTATAGATTCTGGGAGCTAGGAGAGTCCAAATGAGGAGCGGTTTTCGGCCATCGATCGTGATCGAACGTCGGAGAGAATGGAGGGGGTTAGGATGGGTTTTGGGCCACTGTGGAGGGGTGTTGGGCTGCAAAGCGAAAGGGGGGTTTCAGACTACTTGGTTAACCGTTGGAGTATCAAATGACCTCCAAATGGCACGAAACTTAACAGGTGGTCTACCGGTGCTATACCAAGGCCGCTTGGCAAGACTCGGTCTATTCTGAGAACGTTTAACACCCGCTCACAACGAGAGACAAAAGGGGAACGCCGAAGGGCATAGGAGTGCCGGATTGCAAAACGGACAACGGGGAAAATGCTCGGATGCATGAGACGAACACGTATGCAAAAATGAGGTGCACATGATGACATGATAAAATGCAACACGCAAGCAAATGACATGGCAACGACGACAAATAATTGGCGAACACCTGGCGCATCGAATCCGGGGCGTTACAACACTCCTCCACTAACAAGAGATCTCGTCCCGAGATCTTAGGACCGAGATGGAAGAGAAAAAGGAAGAGGTGATACAAGAACTCAAAAAAAGCAGGGAATCGAGAGCACTCGAGAAGAAGAGAAGAACGACAAGAATGACGAGAATCGAAAGCTCACGAAATCAGTTGGACTATGAAACAACTCCGGTTAGAACGAGTTAAGAAACGACTAAGACTAAAAGAATTTAGGCAGCACTCCGGCTGAAACATGGATGAATAGAACACGAGCTAGAGAGAATGGAATGATACTTGATGAAGACATGACACAAAACCTCCGGAAAGAATTGAAAGAGAATTGAATGAAAAGAATTTAGAAGGATTGAATGGAGTTGTTGAGAAAATCAACAACGAAAGAATAAGCTTGTTGTGGACTTATGGATAACATCTCAAGATAATAAGGTGATAACCGGCCACAAATTGAAATGATTGGATAGCTTAGAAGAATGAAGAAATGCAAAACTCCACTTCAAAAGAATACGGAGAATTAATTACACTTCGAGGCTCGAGAAGAAAGATACTTGAACTCCACCAACAAGAATCTTGATGAACACTTGAGAAATGAATTAAATCATGAAGAACTCCGGTGACAAAAGGATGATGAGATAGAATGAAGGAAGAAAGAATAAGATTAAAGCCTTGCGGTGATTTAGATGGAGGTTCCGACGAAATGGTCAAGGAAATTTGAACTCCGGAAAAGAAAAGATAGAGAACACTTGGAACTAGAATTTATTCACCAAGAACAAACTCCGAAGGAAGGGATTACTCACTTGGGTGAAATAAGAATAAGATTTATTGTATGCTTATCCTTTATCAAATTAAATTGATGACAAGCAATGGATTTTACATACTACTTATTCTTCTTGAAGGATTGAGTAGTTATATATCGCAAACTTGAGACGGTCTTCATGAACCACCGGTAGGATTGGAAGGAATGAATGAATTAAAATGATAATCAAAGAAACGAAATCTTGAACGAACCACCGTAAGAATTTGGAAATGACTTATGAAAGAGAATGAATCACCTGGAAGAATTAGAAGAACCAAAATGCTAGAGGGGATTTAGATGCAAAAGAACAAAGAGACAACGAGCTGATAAAGAATACTTGAACAAAGAACCGGGATAAATAGAGAACGATAGCTGGAATGATGGCCTCCGGTGAAAAGAAACGGGAAAACAACTTCTGACATTCTCCGGATGGGTAAGAAAAGAATATCTGTTAATTGGAATAATTCACGAGGATAACATGAAGCTAGACCCACAAAACTTCGAGAGAACGGGCAAGATTTAGAGGAAAAACTCTTCTTCGGTCTACAAAGCTGATAAAGATGACGAGAAACACCATCGAAATTGTTGAGAAACTCCGGAATAATGAAAAAGAGGAAAGGTAGAACAAAAGAATTTGAAAGCGATCTTGGAGAAGGCATCTGACTAATGAAATTCATTCTGACGTCAAACTCCAAAAAGAGTTTGACAATAACTCCGGGGAAAATTAGAAGAGTCAGGTAAGATCCTGGGAAAAGACATGTGGGTTAGAGCCCACTGAAGAGATAACACCATTGGAAAGGATTTGTTGAAGAGGTAGATGATGCACCGGAACAATTGAAATATTTGAATGAGGTGACAACCTCGCATTAGTTCGAACACAAACGAATCTCCTGAGATGTCTTGAACACTCCGGAAGGATAAACTGGCGAAAGGAGAACGAGCAGGGAAAACACTTGAGCCGAGGAAAAGAATATAATCACTACCAAAAATGGAACTGAATCCACCGGAGAAGAAAAGGATGAAGAATGTCCACCGAGACGAGAATTCACCGATTGAAATGATTAATGAAAGACTGAAGAGGCTCCACACAAATGAAATAGATGGTCGAGAGAGAGTCAGACTCCGGGAAGAAAAGGGTGGGAGGGCGGGAAAACAAAGGCAACTTGGAAGGGGAAATCGATGAATATCTTGAAGAGAAAACACCAGTTGAAATCATTGAGGAAAGAAAGCAAAGACTTCACACGAGTAGGATGGATACTCGATTGCGGACTCCGGTTCCGAGAAGAAAAGGGGTGGGCGGGTGGGAAAAGAAAACAACTGAGGATTGAACTCAAAGATGAAGAGGCTCGAGTCAACTTGACGAGAAATGCACCTGATGAAAAGAGCTACGGAACAACGATCGGAAAACCAACTGTGTGATCCTAAAGAAAAATTTGAAGGGGAAGAGGAGTAATTCAAAACACCTACGTCAACATTCCTTACCAGAGCGACGAAGGGGCTGAGGAGTAAAAAGAATTCCTACTTTCCGATATAACTAGACTCCGAAAAACAGTTTTATTCTAGACTCAACAACGGCGAAACTACACGATCAATCAAAGGGGCTCCTAAGGTCGGTCGAGGCTCTGATACCAACTTGTCACGCCCAATATGCGATACTATCCTAAAGAGACTCGAAGGTCCCACCAAGGATAGAACCGCATATTGAAACGCTTTTGCAAGGTGGATATCATTACATCAGCATTACATAATAGATGGGGATATATACAAGAGGCATAAAATGCCACATGAATACAACATCACAATACATAAGAACCACATCCGACTATGGATGAAACACAAACAGAAACACAAACAACATCCACCCTGCTAGCCCAGGATGCTGACCTGGAACCTATCCCCTGATCGAAGAAGCAGAAGAAGAACTCCAAAACAAGCAACATCGCTCTCGCGTCATGATCATCGCATAATCTGTACCTGCAACTGTTGTTGCAGTAATCAGTGAGCCACAAGGACTCAACAATCCCATTACCATGGGTATCAAGACTAGCAAAGCTTAAAGGGAAAGGAAGGGGTAAAGTGGTGAGGTCGCAGCAGCGACTAAGCATGTATGGTGGCTAACATATGCAAATAAGAGCGAGAAGAGAGCAAGCGGAATGGTCGTGAAGCTAGCAATGATCAAGAAGTGATCCTGAACTCCTACTTACGTCAAACATAACCCAAAAACCGTGTTCACTTCCTGGACTCCGCTGAAAAGAGACCATCACGGCTACACACACGGTTGATGCATTTTAATTCGGATCTGGTGTCAAGTTATCTACAACCGGACATTAACAAATTCCCATCTGCCTATAACCGCAGGCACGTCTTTCGAAAGATTATACCCTATAGGGGTGTCCCAAGTTAGCCCATGATAAGCTCTCGCGATCAACGAAGGATATACCTTCTCCCAGGAAGACCTGATCAGACTCGGAATCCCGGTTTACATGACATTGCGACAATGGTAAAACAAGACCAGCAAAGCCCCTCGAATGTGCCAACAAATCATGATAGGAGCTGCACATATCTCGTTCTCAGGGCACACCGGATTGTCCAAACTTCCGGTAGGCCAGCCCAGAGTTGCCCCTGGTGGCCACCGGCGGTTAACGGGTTGGACCAACACTCACGACGAGCACTGGGCCAGGGGGGTAAAATAAATATGACCCTCGAGAGGGCGACTCCCAAGGGAAAAAAGGGCTAGGTGAGGCGAATGGTAAAACCAAGGTTGGCCCTTGCAAGAGTGGAACAAAACACCAGGCAAAAGGCCGAGTCTTCCACCCTTTACCAAGTATATAGATGCATTAATAATATAAGAGATATTGTGATATCCCAACATAATCCTGTCCACCATGGAGAAATCTTCAACTTCACCTACAACTAGCAACGCTATAAGAGGGCTGAGAAAAGCGGTAACATAGCCAAGCAATGGTTTTCTAGGAAGGGTGTCAAAGGTTAGAGGTTCATGGCAATTTGGGAGGCTTGATGAGCAAAAGATAGGTAATGCAGCATAGCGCTAGAACGAAGCAACTAGCATAGCAATGATAGTAGTGAGATCCAAGGTAGCTGTCATCTTTCCTGAAATCCCGCTAGGAAGATGAATGAGTCCATGAATAAGATGAACGGATGAAGCCGAACCAAGCGTATACGAATGAATCCTCACGATCGCAGCGAAACGTGAACTATCGAGAAGAAGCACACAACAAGGTAAACACACCACACATATACAATACATGATGCACAACCAAGCATGATGCATGACAAAGGCTACATGAAGCTACTAATGGCAAGAGATGATGCAAACAAGAGCAACACATCAAAGCAAGTTTAAATGAGGCCTGGAACAACATATAACAATTCAGGTAAGTCCTCATATGCAACTTTAAAAATTGGTCCAGAACTGAATAAACCTTATTTTCAAGTTGTTAAACATCAAGTTAAAATGCACCAAGATGATCTACACGAGATTCTAGTCAAGTTACATATAAAGTTCATTTAGTTCAGAGCTACGGCCTAGAAGATATGAGCAAAACAAGTTAAACATGGCATTGATGCAAAATGCATTCAAACATCAAGAAAACACCTCAAAACAAGGATGCAACATGATAATATGAAACTACATGCAAAATCAATCAAGTTTCATATAGAGCACACTCAAAACGGAGCAACAGTTCAACACACACACACTAAACAAGTTATAGCAACAATCTGTCCAAAACAGCAACTAGGCATATTGCAAGCACCAAAACAATATGCTACAACACCCCAATAAGAAAACAAAAGGCATGGGCATGATGTACAGGTAGAGCTTAGCAAAACATGAACACTGAGCTATCTCCAGAAATCAATAGAACATGCTCAAACACACATGGCAAGATTGCAGATAATAACAGTTCAGACTTTGCAGAAAATAACATCAGGTTGCAATGTTTAGAGCTATCAAACAACATGTTACAGGAACTTATCATGGCAAACAAAGGCATGGCATGATACTACTAAATGCATAGAACAAAAGTCCTTTACTGACCATAAGCCAAAAAGGATCAGAAAATATGATGGCACCCATGTAAACATAGCAAGTTATATGACAGATTCATACATGGCAGGAACAACAATAAGTAGGCATGTTGATAAGCTTGTACCACTCACCACAGAGCAATAAATGGTACGACAAGGCAACCAACAGTAATAAGACATGTTTATGAAGCTAAGCATGGCAAGAGAAAGTCTATAGGGTGCATGGATGACTAACAACAATCATGGCAACAACTGAACTTAATGTTAACAGGCTGACATAAACATTATTTAGCAATTTTGGAGCAAGATTACAACAAGCTATAGCAGGCTATAAATGCAACCAGGGGCATGGATGGATAGAGCATAACATGTAGAACAAAAGATCCTTAGTGAACATCTCCAGGTTATGCATAGAATGACTTGTAGCAGCAGGTTTACATAGCATCACGAAATAACAGATTCAGCCTAGCAAAACAGCAACAGCGAGTACACTACTTAACAAGCTTGATTCACTCACCACAAGTCATTGCATGACAATATAAGCATAGCATCAGCAAGAAGACATGTTTATGAAGCTAACCAAGGCAAGAACAAGTTCATAGGATGCAAGGATTAACTACAACAACCTTGGCAAAATTGAATAACATGTAAACAATCTGCCAGGAAACATTTTGTAGCAAAAGTAAAGCATGAAAATGACATGCTAGACTACTCGATAATTGGAAACAGGGGCATGAATGGATAGAGTAAAACCATATATTCAAAACACTCTTACTGAAGTATCTCAAAATATGCATGGATCTCTCTGTAGCATCATGTTTACATGGCATGAAAATAACAACAGAACAGGGACAGAAATCAGCAACATCACGAAGCCTAGTTTGCATGCTTGTTCTAGTCACCATATTGATCACAAAAATACATGGCATACACCACTTTAAAGATGGCATATCATAGTTCGAAACACATGTAGACATCAACCTCATAGGATGCACACATCAATCATGGAAAAAATGACAAATGAGCAAGTTCTGTTAACAGACAACAGACAACATCATAAAGCACTCTTGCAACAATGATTCAGGCATCAAGATGAGCTCACATGAACATGATGCTATGGAATGAAATGAAGTACTCGTTGAGACGAACAATTTGACATATTACACGTACAAAACGGAGCGGTATGCACAGAGATATGATGCGATGAACAGGGCAACATAATGCAAAATATTTCGGGACTTAGGCAAAATTAGCACCTCGGGGAAAAGTCAACCCGGGACGAGGAGATCCCGGGACGGAGCACGCGTTTGGATCGGCGGCTGGGTGGATCTGATCCAACCCGGGCGGATCCGGCCGGAGCTCCGGCGAGGGCGAACTCCGGCGAGCTGCGCGGTGGCCGGAGACGGAGGTGACGACGACGATGCAGCCGGAGGGACGAGGGCGCGGGGCGGACCGGATCCCGGTGGCCGGTGCAGGCGATGCAGGCGGAGGTGCACGGGCGGCACCGGCCAGGGCGACGAGCGGGCGGCGGCACACCGGAGGACCGGCAGCGGAGGAGCGCGAAAGGGCTCGGCGGCCATGGACGTGCGGCGCGGGCAGCGTGCGCCGGCGAAGGCAGCGGCGAAGTCGACGAGGGCACGGGGAGGCGCGAGGTGCGGAGGGGATGGAGTTCGCCGGCGGCGAGCGGCGTGGTGGCGCGGGCGATGGCGGCGGGGTCACGCGCGCCGGCGGCAGGGCCGAACGGGTCGGGCGGCGGCGGCGATCGGGCTCCGTGGGCCTCCTGTGGACCGCGCGGGCCGGGGGTGGTGGAGGCGCGGGGCAGGGCCATGTGACGAGCTCAGATTCGTCGGGGCGGTGGGCGGAGTGAGAGGGCTAGGGTTTCATCTGCGGAAAAATCCGTGGGGAGGACCTATTTATAGATTCTGGGAGCTAGGAGAGTCCAAATGAGGAGCGGTTTTCGGCCACGCGATCGTGATCGAACGGCGGAGAGCATGGAGGGGGCTAGGATGGGTTTTGGGCCACTTTGGAGGGGTGTTGGGCTGCAAAGAGAAAGGGGGGTTTCGGACTACTCGGTTAACCGTTGGAGTATCAAATGACCTCCAAATGGCATGAAACTTGACAGACGGTCTACCGGTGCTATACCAATGCTGCTTGGCAAGACTCGGTCCATTCTGAGAATGTTTAACACCCGCTCACAACGAGAGACAAAAGGGGAACGCTGGAGGGCATATGAGTGCCGGATTGCAAAACGGACAACGGGGAATATGCTCGGATGGATGAGACGAACACGTATGCAAAAATGAGATGCACATGATGATATGATAAAATGCAACACACAAGCAAATGACATGGCAACGACGGCAAATAACTGGCATTACAGAGGAGGCTGCGGCTTGCTGGGGATTTGGGTGGCGCGGAGATCACGGGAGGTGGTCGGAGGCCGCGGTTGGAGGGGGTTGGAGGAGAGCCAAGGAGAAGGGGATCTGGGAGGACCCCAATGTGGGTTTTGAGTGTGGCGGCGGTGAGGGGACAAAGGAGAGGATTTCCAGGGTTTGCCAAAATGGACTAGGGGTGGACTATATATGGAAAGGAGGGGAGTTTGGATCATCCATTCGAAATCCGACGGATGAGAATAAATATGCTAGGGAGTCCAATAAATAAAACGATGATGCTTTATAGATGTTTGGGGATGATCTGAACCCATCGGTAACGAAAGCCCGGGTCGGGTTCGGGGAAGTTTACGGACGCACGGAAGAAGGGGTCGGTGGTTGTAGAGAGGTTAGGTGGTTTGACAAGAGGGAAACAAAACACGGTTGGACTGAGATCAGTTAACGAAGGCAAGGGGGGAACGCGGCAACAATGAACGGATGCAAGTGTTATGAAAACATGCGGATGCAATGCACATGATGCTATGAGATGAGATGCATGACATGAACACAGTGCAAAACAAAAGACAAAACCCCAACCACGAAGGAAATATCATATCGCATCTCCGGAAAAGGCAAGAGTTGGAGTTACGAATGTGGAAAGTTGTATACAGGGCGTTACAGAGGGCCTCCTGCTCGTCAGCTTCCTTGCACATCCCAGGTTTCAGAACCCATCGACTCGCACGCATGTAAGACTCCTTGGTCTGTGTTTCAAGACGGGTCGGATGGGGATCCCGTAGGCCGTTGCAGCGCAGTGCCCCGAGGGACACGCCTTTCGGCATGCGGGTACCAGTCATGCCGATGACTGCCACCGGGGGCACTTAGGGCCCTCGGGCTTTGGCCGCCGCCATGGCCGACAAGAGTCCACACCCCGAGCCAAACAGCGGACCAGCAAGAGCCGTTTCGCATACAGCCGGGGCACATCATCGGCCCCCATCCGCTTCCCTCCTGGCAATTTCAAGCACTCTTTGGCTCTCTTTTCAAAGTCATGTTCATCTTTCCCTCGCGGTACTTGTTTGCTATCAGTCTCTCGGCTGTATTTAGCCTTGGAAGGAGTCTACCTCCCGATTTGGGATGCATTCCCAAACAATCTGACTCGTTGACGGTGCCTCGTGGGGCGACAGGGTCTAGTCCAGACGGGGCTCTCACCCTCCCAGGCGCCCATTTCCAGGGGACTTGGGCCCGGTCTGTCGCTAAGGATGCCTCTCCATACAATTCGGACGGCACAACCGCCCGATTCTCAAGTTGGGCTGCTCCTGGTTCGCTCGCCGTTACTACGAGAATCCTTCTAAGTTTCTTCTCCTCCGCTTATTTATATGCTTAAACTTAGTGGGTAGTCCTACCTGACCTGGGGTCGCGGTCGAGGTGACGTGCGCTTAGTTTGTTGGGTAGTTCATAGGCCATAATGCTAGCTGCACATCAGATGCACTGCGTTGATAAAGCGAGGATGCCCATCATGCGCTGTGTCCGTCGTGGTATGCCGGCAGCCTGATCTTCAGTCCACCGCCCCTAGCAAGGTGAGGGACCTGATGAGGAAATATACCTAGGGTAGGGTCATAAGCCTGACCTATACGCCCTACCCAAGGTCACTACCCTAGAAGCAAAGGCACCCCAGAGACAATAGGGAATACCAATTGAATACGTCGAGTGCAATCACTCGACCAGTCATATCACTCGGGTACCCCTCCTTCTTAATATCACTCGACCATACAAGAAACCACTGACCAGGAGTCGCACAGGACAGCAATGGTCAAGCATTCACTCTGTAGTCTTTAAAGGCATTAATAGCACTTTATAGTTGGCGTTATCAGTAATGCCCTCTCTTTAGGTACATTGAACTCTCTATAACAGGGGATGCTGGGGTCCTGGCGCACTCTATATAAGCCACCCCCTCCTCTAGCACAAGGGTTCACACCCCTGTAACACACACACACACACACATATTATAATCCAGTCGACCGCCTCCGGGCACCGAGATGTAGGGCTTTTACCTCCTCTGAGAGGGACGTGAACTCATAAACACTTGCGTACAACCTCACCGTAGCTAGGACCTCGCATCCTCATACGTACCCCCTATTCTTACTGTCAGTCTTCGTACCATGACAGTTGGCGCCCACCATGGGGCAAAGTGTCTTAGCAACTTCCGGCGAGGTTGCATTTTCTTCAGTCTTCATCAACATGGTTTTCGATGGTAGTTTGATCATGGGCCGCGAGTTCCGACTCGGCATGCTCACTTTCGTCGCCGACGACTCGGCCTGGCTCTAGGAGGCCCCACTCGTCGTCGAGGCACTACCGATCCGGGGTTCATCGCACTTCCGCGCAAGTGCCCGCGGCGTCCTACTCCGGCAGCCGTTGACCCTGTACCAGTCGACGCCCGTGTCATTCTCTCGCTCAATGGACGCCGCCACAAGCGATCGGGTCAATCATGGCTCCAACGGTGGGTGAAGCACGCGGTGGCTCGACAAATGTTCACCCCCCAAGTCACGGCGATCGAGCCGAATGTATATCACTGTGGTCCAGTCGACCCGTCGACTTACTTAGGAGACACACTTTCCGAGAGCGGGAGTTGTGACCCCGTGGCGGAGGTCCTCATGGTCGACTCTCATCACGGCCCGCCCAGTTTCCGTCGCAGCGATGAGAACAGGGACGACAACTGTACGTCACTCGGCCATGAGGAGTACCAGCCTCAACCTCTTAGTCCACAACAGAGGGAGGAGCTGCTTCGCCGCAATGAGGAGGCTCTCCATACACCCATCATAGGGGAAACCACTGAGGCGCGGGCTTTTGAGAACCTCCAACATTGCCTCGACGAGTGTCCCCGTCGACTGATCCCCGGATCCAGTCGGCGTTCACGACAACTGTTTCCACCGGAAACTCAGGTATTCTGTATGCTGATTCAGAATCTCGCAGCTGTTGCGCGTATAGCAGAGTCAATTCAGCCGTCTCGCTCAGAAGCAGAAAGGGGCTTGGAACAGATCAGAGCGCTGCTCCGGGCAGCAGGAGATCAGAACTCTGCCATGTCCCAGTCACAGAATAGAATTCATAGTCGATCGATAATGGCAGACACCGTTCAATCGGCACACAGTCCTAGGTCACCTTTGAGGCAAAGAGATCGTGAGCACTGCCACGATCGGCACTTAGGAAGAGTTCATGGAGATGATGACCGTGAGTTTGCTCGCGACAACTACCATCGACTGCCTTCGCCCCTTCCGAGGGGCAGGTCATACGCGCCCCGGCGGTATGACGATAGGCGTCCATACGGTAATGACCGTAGAGTTCCAGTCAACCCAAAAGAGCCTGGGTTCGATGCAATATCAGACCTTTTTTAGGGCTTGGTCGACCGGAAAAGAGCATACATGGAAGGGTTAGACAGAGATAGGCCCAGCAGAAGCAGGGTCCACGTGTCTGGTCCCGAGTGTGCCGGAAGAGCCACCAGGGCCGCTGAGATCCCCCACAACTTCAGACTGGCAACTGTTGTCAGCAAGTTCACGGGAGAGTCGAAGCCCGACACTTGGCTTGAAGATTACCAAGTGGCTGTGCACATCAGCGGCGACAGCAATGAGGTCGCCATGAAGCACCTCCCTCTGATGCTTGAAGGTTCTGCCAGAGCTTGGCTGAATTAGTTGGCCCCTGGGAGCATTTTGAGTTGGGATGAGTTAGCCCGAGTGTTTACCAGAACATCCAAGGGCACCTCCAGGAAACCTGCTGGTCTACCAGAGTTGCATCATTGTGTGCAAAAACCGAATGAAACCTTGAGGGACTATATCCAAAGATGGATCACTCTGCAGCACACAGTGGAGAATGTGTCAGATCACCAAGCAGTCTGTGCCTTCAAGGAACGCGTTCGCTATAGAAAGCTCAATCTGAAGTTTGGTCGGACAGGAGATATGACTCTGACTCGGATGATGGAGATTGCCACCAAGTACGCTAACGCCAAAGAGAAAGACCGACTCCAGAGTGGTAAGCATAAAACAGCCGCCCATGGCACCAGAGGAGGAAATTCTAGTCTGAAGCAGAAGCGAAAGGCTGAGGCAGCAGTGTTGAATCAAGGAAAGTTCAAAAGGAAGCCCAAAGCGCTACCAAAAAAATACACTTCCGTGATGATACATGTTTGTCACAGTAGGTCGCTTTTTTTGTCATGCATGTACATCCATGACGATTTTATGACAGAATCAAGATAGTCATACCTGTGCTGTCATAGAAGTGTTCCATGACATTACCAAAATTATCATCTCGGAAGTGTCCACTTCCATGACGATAAATCGCGCATCACAGAAGTGCTTTCATCAAGGGTGACCGACACGTGGCATGCACCTTAACGGAACGCCGTTAAGCTATCGGTTCCAGTTTTGGATCCAATAACCCGTTAATAGCCCACACCAATGGGGATTTTCCACATGTAAAATCATCATTGGCCGCAGGAAACACGTGTTGTCTCACCGTTGGGACAGATGTCATCCACTCATTGGACAATTGGCGCCGATGATAGGTTGACACGTGGCACGGCCCAACAGTGGCCCATTCCAGTGAAAAAGGCTGGCCCAGTAAAAATTAGCAGGCCGGCCCATATAAGACCTACTTGTGTTAGGTCCATTTCAGCCCACGGCCCATATGAGATGTGCCAATTTGGCCCGTCAACAGCCTGTTAAAGATTTTACACCATTGCAGCCCATCGTCAGTTTGAGCCCGTTAACAGCCCGCTATATATTTGGGCTCAATATCAGCCCGATGCGATTTCGTCCTGTTAACGGCCCATTCAATGGATGTCCCAATTTTTAGGATGTACATCTTTCGGCCTATTAGCAACCCATTTAAATGTTGGGCTAATTTCCTGCCCGGTGTCTTATAGCCTGTTGACGGCACATGAATCAGATGGGCCATTTGTAGTCGGACATGAGTTTTGGCCTTTTAGCGGCCCATTTAAGTGTTGGGCCAATTTCCGGCCCGGTGTCTCTTTCAGCCTGTTGATGGCCCATATATCAGTTGGGCCATTTGTAGTCTGGCCTGAGTTTTGGCCTTTTAGGGACCCATTTAAGTGTTGGGCCAATTTGCGGCCCTGTGCACCTTTCGGCCTGTTAACGGACCATAAATGAGTTGGGCCATTTGTAGTCGGCCCTTAGTTTTGGCCTTTTTAACGGCCCATGCCCTTCATGGACCAATACCATCCCAGATTCTCTTTCGGCCTGCTAAAGGCCCACAACACAATTGGGCCATTTACAATACGACCTGACTTTCAGCCTCTTAGCAGCCCATGCTCTTCATGGTCCAGTACAAGCATGTTGTCTCTTTCGGCCTGCTAAAGGCCTATAGAATAGTTAGGCCATATGTAGCCCAAACATAGTAACATCCCGTGGAATCAATTGGGCCCACCTGTTTCCCGCTTCGATGTCGGCCTGTTAACGACCCGGGAGGTAAGAGGGCCGACCATTAACTTTCTGCCTAGTGCCCATTAACTTAATGGGCCCACTAAAGTTCATACATGTCTTTAGGCCAAATTAGACAATTTGAGCCCATTACGACGAGCAGTTATGCACAGGACCAAAACCGATCAAGCAAAGGTACGACATACAGGGAATAACGTTGCACATCCAGCATATATTACAGGAAATTACATCCACTGGGCAATCAAAGATTGATGCCAGTGCAAATAAAAATGAGCAGAACCTAACCATCTACAACATCACAATCTGCAAACTCAGCATAGATGATGCCCATAAGCATGCGGGAAAGTTCTTACTGCTTTGCCACACTATCTCTGAAAACATTGATCAGTTGTTGTGTCGCACAACTCTGCGCCTCTGATGCATCCACCATTTCCATCATTGCTTCAGCCATTAATTGGTTCACAAACATACATTTATTCCATTGCATTCGAGACAGAGGATACTGAACAAATTCAGATGGTGATTTTGGCAGGCTTGTATTATTGATAGTGGAGAGTGTGTCTACCACTGCATCATAACATAGATTAGGAGGGGAACCAAACAGATTAATCATGACTTATTGCCATATTACCTAGCCTAGATTTATTGGGAAAAAACAATGGGGTTGCCTTGCTGTTTTCAGAGTTTGTCTTCTTATCTTCAGCAGCCTACACCAAATAAAAACACTAGCATTGCTATCATTGGCCATGTCAGATAATTGGAAAGCAACATTGACACAATGAATGAATGGGAAACTAGAGAAGCACTACAATATATCACAGCTATCATCAGCCAGGTAAGGTAATACGAAAGCAACATTCACACAATGAATGAATGGGCAACCAGAGAAGCACTACAATTTAGTTATGTGCGTGATATGAGATAGTACACTCATGGAGCTCAGTATGCAAAACTACCAGGCAGTTTTCCTTACAAAAATCAACATTGGCGCCATTAACATTTTGCTACAACTAAGTTTAGACCAGATAAAGGTTAGATTCACGCCGATTAACAAAATACATGGTGATGTAAAAATATAGTGATATACAACAGGTACTTACATCAGCATTGGAGCACAGAGAATTCCCGCCAGATATTTTCCTCGAATACGATCCCAATGGAGGAAGTCTTCTATCGTTTAACCTTATTTTCCAAAAGAGAGATGGGTAAGAAACATGTAGAAAATATGATCAGAATGCAATAAAATTTCATGATGCGAGGATACGCACACACTTCTTAGAATGGAGTTTACATTCTTTTCCTGGACTGGAGCGGACTAGTTCTTTGGCCACTGGAATCTGCTTATTATCACTGGGAGTTGGGTTTCTTTGTGCTGGAGCAGTATCTATGAAAAATGTAGTTGGTTTATTATCTCTTGGCGTTTGGATCTTTTGCAAAGACCTGGTTTGTAACCCTTCAGATTCTAACATAGCCGTCTTCCCCTTGCATGCCTTATATAGAAGAATGGTGCTTCAGTTATAAAACATGCTACAGGAGATATGGAATAGGTACTGAAGAATAGAAAGGCATGACCTATTCACATGTATTCCCTCCATCTGGAAATAAATGGATGGGTCTAGGCTTATTTTAGTTCTAGATACATCCAGTTTTATCCATTTCTATGACATGTAATCCACATGGAGAGAGTATGATGTAAGAGCTAGGGATACGAAAGGAAAACACCGTAAAAAACACTAATAACCCACTGTAGAACCAAAGTATTCAAACCCACTGATATGAGATAGTACACTCATGCAGTTCAGGATGCAAAACTACCAAGCAGTTTTCCTTACAAAAATCAACATTGTGGCCTTTAATCATACATTTTGCTACAACTAAATTTAGATCAGATAAAGGTTGATTCACGCCGATTAGCAAAATACATGCTGATGCAAAATATAGTGATATACAACAGGTACTTACATCTGCATTGGAGCACAGGGAATTCCTGCAAGAATCTTTCCTCCCATACGATACCAGTGCAGAAATTCTTCTATTTTTTAACCTTATTTTCTAAAAGAGAGATGGGTAAGAAACATGTAGAAAATATGATCAGCATGCTATAAAATTTCATGATGCAAGGTTACCCACACGCTTCTTAGAATGGAGTTGACATATTTTTGCTGGACTGGAGCGGACTAGTTCTTTGGCCACTGGAATCTGCTTATAATCAGTAGGAGTTGGGTTTCTCTGTTATGAGCAGTATCTATAAAAACTGGAGTTGGTTTATTATCTCCTGGTGTTTTGATCGGTTGCAAAGGCCTTGTTTGTAACCCTTCAGATTCTAACATAGTCGTCTTCCCCTTGCATGCCTTGTATAGAAGAATGGTGCTTTAATTATAAAACATGCTACAGTAGAGAGATGGAATAGGTACTGAATAATAGAAAGGCATGAAATGTTAACATGTATTCCCTCCATCTGGAAAAAAATGGATGGGTCTAGGTGTATTTCAGCTCTAGATACATCATTTTTTATCCATTTCAGCAACATGTAATCCGTACAGAGGGAGTATCTTGTAAGAGCTAGGGATACGACAGGACAACACAGCAAAAAAACACTAGTTGAATGTAAAATTGTATGCTAGCAGAATACATACAGAAAAAACTAAGGCAACATACACGTGTATGATTGGGAAACTAAGATGGCATTGAAACAGAGCATTAGAACAACACTTCAATGTAAAAAAACATGGTATGGTAGACAGATGAAGTACATACTGATGAATAACAATGCATAAGATATTCAGAAGCATGATGTCCAAATTAGGCAGATGGCATTGCGATAGAGTAGAATGACAGTACTTGAATTTGAAAACATGTTATCATGAATGAAATAGATACTGAAAAACAGGAAGGCATGACATATTTACATGCATGATCAGCATGCTAAGCACATGGCATTGCAACAGAGTAGATACACTCCAGGACATTATAGGCATGTTGTACCCATATCACAGGCCAAGTTAGAGCAAGGACCTTGTGGGGTGAAGAGGATTCATCATCTTTCTGCAAGTCTTCTGAAGAACTGCCTTTACATGTTCCATTATATTGGGTATCATTGACATCAAGTTTATTGGCCTTTACATTGCTCCGTGAGGTTCTTGTGGATATACCAGTGTGTGCAATTATATCTGACATGCATGGAAGACAACTAGTAGTTAGATTTATGTAATGAGTGCCTGTAGGAGACGACATAAATAGTAGGACTGGGGTTAACTAGACACAAAAGGTCTCATAAACTAAAGGGAGAACATAGATGAAAGCTACAGAATATGTATCGTTTGTACTCGAGATTAACTAGATGGCACACAAAAGTATTAAAGAATAACATAGGTAATACTAGAAGTGGTATAATACTATAATTACCAGCCTGTGGGATAGCATTGGCTGATGGATGATAACTATGGAACAGCGTTACCTAATGAACAAGTATCTTAGCTGAACTATGGAACAACATTAACTCCTGAACAAGACCCGTAAGAGATCAGCATGAATGTACAGTGAAATGTGATAATCTATTTTCCATGCTTAGATGAATAACAAAGCCATAAATGTTGCACACAAGTAAGATGAGGGTACAACCTATCTGGCCGCCATCGATAGGAGTGAGCATCATGTGCTGACTTGTCAATGGCCCTGCAGTTGTTGTGGTTGTCCATGTCGGGCACGCGCATTCGATGCAGGGAACTGTTGAGTGGGGACTATAGCTCCCTTCTGGTGTATGCTTCCCTTGTTGGAGCAGTTGCGATGAGTCGGAAGACGGTGTATCTGAAGATGCAGATAACACATAATGTTAAGAACGACATATCTCTTTGATCTGAAGAAATATACTAAGAGATCAATAGTAAGGTACGAGAGTGGTCACACGTCTGTTGACTGAAGACTAAATTGGGGTCACACAATTTTATTTTATTTTGGTACTGTCCGATCTACGCCGTATGGCTTGATGGCCGTCTTGTGCCTCCCGGCTGACACTGTTCGGAATCTTCCCCGAAGAGCCAGCGACTAACGGCAGAGCAGCCTGCCTCCGCCGTCCGTGGCCCCGGCCAAAACCCCGCTCCCCGCCCGACCGCACTGTCTGGTTGTGGTGCCCCCGGGCCAATCCACAAAGACTCCCCGTCATCCAGATCTAGTGGCGGCAGTACCTTCAACCCACGCAACTCTAAGATAGCCATCTAAGCACTGCTTCCGCAGCGAATTTGCGGCCCCGCACCCTTATGTTAGACACCAGCCAACCGGCAGCCTAGGAGCTCCGCCGCCTCGAGGGGTGCTTCTTCCCATTGGGAATCGATTGGCCCAGAATAAAAATTTAGACAACTAACGCCCAAATAAAGTGATTTGAGATGACGGTGCGACATATCTGGCAGCATGGTGAAGTAGGCAGGTCCAGATGCCGAGTCGGTGAGGCCGGTGTGGTTGCTGTGGCGATCGGCAGCAGGGAAATAGCGATGTCGCGACGGTCGACGGCTACGGGGAAGCAGCGCCGGGACTCTGGATGGATCCAAAATTGGAGCCACTCCGGCGCCGTGAACAACGACGGGGGTGAATCGGCTCCGGTACGGTTCACGCGGACGTCGTCGAGGCAGCTCTAACAGCACGGAGTAAGAGGCACACGGCCCAGTGCACGATGGCAAATGGACAGCGTCTCCAACATTAGGGAGGAGGGCGGCTATGAAATTTGTGCGGTGGGGGCGCCATGGAGGAGGGGCTGAGGTTTCGCGGCTCGGGAGAAGGGAGCTTCCCGGGGAGAAGGTGATTTTGCGCCCACGAGGTATGAATTGGGGGGGCGATTGGAAGGGGAGTGCAACCATGTCTTACGGACGCATTTGTCTGAAATGTGAGGGGGAGTTACAATTCTACCCCTACCTTTAGGCTTCTTGGCTTGGGTGTGTGTACTGAGGGTTGGGGATAGTAGAGTAACTTTGCTTCTCCCCAAATAGTGGGCGGGAGCAATTTCGGGTGAGGAGGGCGTGTTTTGAAATATAGTGGGGGCGAGCGATTTCGGGCGACGACAGCGTGTTTTGAAATAGTGGGCGAGAGCTATTTTGGGCGAGGAGAGTGTGTTTTGCCGACCATGGTTTATGAATTATTCGGCACATGTCATTTCGGCCGAGGAGAAGGAGCGCTTGGATGAAGTTACGAACCTACCTTCGATGTACAACGGGCCAATTGATGCGTATCCCACATAGGACAGTAATTTTGCATCTCCCATTTATTTTCTCGGGCAAATTCCACCGAGTGGAGGATGTTTAACGGTTCGTTCAAATTTTGGGAAAACGAGCATCCATGTCTACCTTAACAAGTCAATTCGAATCAAATTTTGAAATATTAGCTTCCCACTTCTTTTTTAGATGGAGAGATGATGCTCGGGAGTAATGTGTTTTTACATGCTTTTGCTAGCGATTTACTATATGACAAATAGTTGACCCACTAAAAAACGCGAATCAAACCCAAAATGAAATATCTCGATTCAATGAAATAGCTCGTTCACAAGGTCAAAATAGTGAACTAAATCCAAAATTGAACACCTCAATCGAGTAGCATGTTGTACAGTATTATAGTACTCCATGAACATGTTGAAAGTCAAATTAATGAACTTGTTTGATATACACATACATCCGTTCATGTGTGGATTGAAGGCAACATGTTCTCCAATTTAAATATTTGAATGCAAGTTTATATCGAAACATGGTTTATATCAGTCTTTGATGCATAAAATGCGACCTCCCCCTCTCCCGGACACCTGTTCTCTCTCTCTCTCTCTCTCTCTCTCTCTC
>NC_057810.1:118217593-118245755 GCF_018294505.1 Triticum aestivum
AATTATGTCGCACGCATCCGACACAAAAACCTTGTTGGTCCCTCTCCCTTCCTCTCCATCTCTCTCTCTCTCTTTGTGTGTGTGTGGGGGGGGGGCTTTCTAGTTTGCATGCATATATACTCCATCTATATGTCTCTCTCGCACACTATGTATGATACTCTAGCTAGTCCAAGCTAGATATCTTGGGTTCACTCATCGTACGCACACAAATTCCTTGGCTCGTTGCCCGTAACTCTCTCACGCACCACTCTGTCGTCTCGGAGCTCTTCCCCCTCTCTCTCAAACTCTCCATCTACCTGGGTCACACATACACATGCGTATCTCACTCGCACTCAATAGGCCCATCTAAAACTCTATCTCTCTCCCTTGTTCTCTCTCCATCTCACACGCACACACATGCAATGTCATGCCTAGCTAGCCAAGTATGATGGTCTCTCACTCAATTGTAGGCACACGCAGTCCCCCCTATATGTATATGACTAGCTAATCTTAGTCTCCATCACAAATATGTGAATGGTCTATCTCGATTTCTCTTGGGGCTTCTTTCTATCACGCACGCACCTCCCTTGATCTCCCACCCATATAGTGCCCTCACGATCTCGAGGGGATCTCTCTATCACAAACACACCCTCTCTCCCTCCCATGACTCCATGTCCTCCATGTGTCCCTCTCGACCTTTGTTCCTTGCTGGCCAGACCTCTATTGGACACGTGCTACAGGGGTGTCTCTCTCCGTTGCAAATAATCACACACTAGCTATCTTCGTTTATCTCCTCGCCTCGCTTTTCTATATCGGAGATGCATGCGTGATATGTTCGCATAAGAAACGAAAAACACACACACTCTCTCTAATTTATCGTTTGTTGTCCCTTTATCTTTCACACACATACTCTTTTTGCACAGTTACTCATTCTCCTTCACACGCACTTGGTCTGTCTCGACATAGGCACTCTCGTCGGTCCATAGCATATAGATTTATTGAAAAGTGAAACATCACAAAGTTTGACCATGTACGTGGAGAAAAACAATTACATCTAGAACGCCAAACATATGCCATTAGATTCACCATGAGATGTAGTTTTGTATGTTGTATCTTTGGTATTGTAGATATAAATAACATTTGCGTAAACCTGATCAAAGTTTCCAAAGTTTGACTTCTAAAAACTTTACATGCACTTCATTATCGAGCGGATGGAATATCTCTTTCCCCCTCTTAGCTATCTGACGAACCACTCAGCCTTATCGGGTCTCCTCAATCTCTCTCAAACTTTATTGGTCAGTTTGGTTTGTGACCTGACCCTCATGCCTTGATGGCTAGTACTGCTTGGTGTGGACGTGAGATGTAAAATATTTCTGCCTGGCCAGGTTTGTGTGGTGCTGAAGCGTTTGGTTTATGCCTCGGCCAGGCAAAGCATCAACCTCCCATCAATCAATCAATGCAGCAATTATTTAATGCTAATATCCATCCAGGTTGTTGTTAGCCTCATGGCCGCACGACCAGGCACGGCCAGGCGTTCAAAATCGGTCGCCTGGGCCAGGCTACTTGCAGTGTGTGGAGCCCAGCCAGGCTAATTAAAGTGCAAGGAAATCCAGGCCAGGCGGGCTTTCTTTTTCACAGGGTAGCAACCAAACAAGCGTGCATGAACTCCAGCCACAACCCCAGGCCAGGCAATAGCTGCTCAGGATGCAAGCCAAACTGATCTTATATCTCCCTGGTTCACACATACACATGTCTCGCTCACGCTATACATATAGACCCATCCAACACTCTCCGCCCTTGTTCTCTCTCCATGTGACACGCACCCCCCTAAGTACCATAGTCCCTCACTCCATCATAGGCGCAAGCACTCCCCCCCTCCTAAGTATAATTATCTCTTACTAGCCATTTGGAACACATGTATTGTCTCCTTCCATCCATAAGTCTATCTCAAGATCTCTCGGGGCATCTTCTATCGCGCACACACCTTGTCACTCGATCTCCCACCCATGTAGTCCCATCACGATGTCCAGGGGATCTCTCCATGACAAACATACCCTCTCTCCTCCCCGTGTCTGCATTTTCTCCGTACGTCTTTCTCGACCTCTCACCCTTGTTTGTCAGACCCCCCTTGCCCACGTGCTAGGGGTCTTGCTATCTCGGTTCCAAACAACCACACACTATCTCCTCACCTTGCCTCCGTTGTTGAAGATGCATCTGTGATATGTTTTCATAAGACACACACGCTTTTTCTCTACTTTTATCGTGTGTTGTCCATGTCTCTTTCACACACGCACACACACTTTTTTCACTCACTCTTTCTATTTCTCTCTCTCTCTCTCTAGTTAGGGACTCTGTCACGTCCATAAGCATATGGATGTTTTGAAAAGTCAAACCTCAGAAAAGGTTGACCAGGTATATGTGGAGAAAAACATTTACATCTGGAACGATCATTAGATTCATCACAACATGTACTTACTTCATACTATCATTTATCTTTGGTATTGTAGATATAAGTAATTTCTTTATAAACCTGGTCAAATTTTCAAAAGTTTGACTTTAAATAAGTAAACTAGAGGCCCATCTGACATGCGGTGAAGTAAACAAACTTGAAACCACTCGGGGTAGCACCCCGCACGCTAGTAAATTGAGGGCGCAATGAGGACACAATTCTTGCGCGTGAAGGACGCACTCGCGCACAATTCACAACTGCACGGCGGCATGCACAAAAGGACGCACTCGCGCATACCCAGCACACAACACACACCAGCACACGTGTACACCGGCGTCGCCGCCGGTTGAGATGGGCGGCGAGGCAGCCAACAAGCGGAGGCCGCTCGATCCAAAACCGCATCCGGTGAGCGTGGACTTCATCAGCAGCCTCCCCGATGAGATGCTGCTCATCATCTTTGGCCTCCGCCCCACCAAATCTGTCGTGCGGACCACCCTGCTCTCCCGGTGGTGGTGCCCCCTCTGGGGCTGCATCCCCCTCAACCTCACCATCGACAGATGCCTCTGCGATGGGGATTGCAAACGCATGGCTGCTGTCTCCAAGATCCTTTCATCCCACCCTAGAACAGCCAGACGCCTTGACATCCACATGTTCAGTACCAACTGCAAGGCCCAACCCATGTTTGACGAGTGGTTCTTATCCCCCGCCCTAGATCATCTCGAGGAGCTCATATTTGAAGCTGGACGATGTCGCTCTTTGCCGCCGTTCGCGCTCCGCCTCACGCAAACGCTGTACTGCGCCAGCTTCAGCTCCTGTTATCTTCCCCAGATTAATTCCGCGCCCACCCTTCTTCTCCCTCAACTCAAGCAACTCAACCTCTTTTACGTTGTCATCTCGAAGAAGGCTATGGAGCACCTGCTCCGGAGCTGTACTGCGCTCTAGTACCTTCGTCTTGAGCAGATGCACGGGTTCATTAGCCTCCACATCGCCTCGACGAATCTCCGATGGATTTATGTGTCTTGCTGGCCCCGCAACAAGACATCAATTGGGAAGAGATCACTCCAGTTGTTCCACATTATGGTCATTGAGAATGTGCCTTTCCTTGGGAGATTGCTTGTATCGGATCTAGAAGGTCCAACAAAAATAAGGGTCATTGACGCGCCGAAATTGACAGTGTTGGTGTACTTGTCTGCCAAATTCTCCGAACTCTTTATTGGTTTTGTAATCGTTCAGGTACAACACTCATCTTCTTCTCCGTCTTCTTGAAATTCACATTTTTAAATTTCTTCTTGATGTATTTACAACCATCTTCCAGAAAATGATTCCCACAAGCTTGACCCAGTCCATGCGCACAGTGAAGATCTTGGCACTAAAATCTATCGACCCCAATCTGGATCAACTTGTTGGATTCCTTACATGCTTTTCGTGCACGGAGAAGCTACTCTTTGAGGTGAAACTTCTTTCCTATTAGTAAACCATAATCACAACATAGCTCAATTTTTTTGTAATTTTCCCAAATTACGATGACAAGTGTAGTGTTCAAAACTGCATCTACGCACTGCACCGAAAGAAATGTTTTTAGTATTTTTTTTCTCACGTGATCACCTGCATCGTTTTTATGCTTTACTACTATAGTAGCCTAGGCTAGTCATAGTGGAAAGTAACTTAGACTACTCCAATAACTCTATGGTTACCCTAAGAGCAAGTACTAGCTCCGTCCTGGTTTACTCTTCCAATTTTGTAGTATCAAAATTTGACCATAGATTTAACTGACAAAATGTTAATGCATGTCACTAAGAACTATATCGTCAGATTCGTATTTGAACATAATTTCAAATGGTGTAATTTTTAGTGACATGCATTGGCACTTTCTTAGGTAAATCTATGGTCAAAATTTTATACTAAATATGAGATAGTACTCCCTCCGTCCCGAAATTCTTGTCTTACATTTGTTTAGATACGGATGTATCTAACACTAAAAATGTAACTAGATACATCCGTATTTAGACAAATTTAGGACAAAAATTTTGGGACGGAGGGAGTACAAAAGTGAGCTATGTAGGCCAAAATAGGTGCCAAATTCACTTGTGATGCATTTGGCATCGATGCCCCTCCATTGCTCACCTGGTGCCCTAATCTGGATCACCTACTTTGAGAGAGAGAGGACCAAGGCAATAAAAAACACTTGTTTGGGAGAGTGAGAGGCTAGTGTAGTTGGTTTGATTGATTTGTTTATACATGTGGGTCCGTGTGCACAGCGGTGCCAACTCTCTCACATCGCAAGAGCGGTGCCAAAATCTTTTGATTTGACATTGATGCGTATTATGTGGCATACTTTTGTGATATATGGCATCGGCCACATAGTGGAAGGCAACAAATGCCCAAGCTCTTCATGTGCTCCTACTTAAATGAGAGGAAACAGAAAGAGAGAGAGAGAGAGAGTGAAAAAATATCACTAGCCAGCCAATCCTATCGTATGAGCAAATGATATTGGTACCTCTTGATGACACGACAATCTTATACAGCCAGCTGCTCTAATATGTTCTCTTATTTTGCAGATAAAAAAAGACCCGAAAGTGAAAATTGTGTTGCACTATATCAATCTCATTGAATGCCTTGATCTCCATCTTACAAAATTTGACTTGAACGACTACCGAGGCAGCACATCTGAGATTAAATTGGCCAGGTTCTTTGTTTTGGAGGCAAGTGTGCTCAAGGTAATGAGGTTTGGCATTCTCTGGCGCAACAATGAATGGCGTGCTGATCACCGCAAGCGTCTAAGCCTAAATGACAAAGTCTCCACAGAAGCTGAATTTGTTTTTGAAACATCAAGTGGCCAGAGACTCGAAAACTTATTTTCCCATTAGTGACTTGTCAGGGCGGTGGATTTTAGTTTGTACGATAATGCTGCATCCACCTAAAGTAACCAAAGTTCTTACGTAAACTTCCTAGTAATTCCCTCTTCGTAGGTGCAGCATTACTCCTAACATTTGTAATATCAGTTTGAAACTGGTAATATTGCCGTGTCATATTCCTGCGTTTTCAAAATCCTGCGAATCAAAAAGGTCCTGAGTTGGTGATGATGTTGTGCCTCCCATCTTTCACCAATAGCCGTTGGATCTAGATCTGACACATACAAACTAAACTTCTCCATTTTTGCAAAAAGATGCCCGCACTTGTTCCCTATTTACAAACAACTCATTGTCTCTCACAATCAGCCTTATCTCCTCCCCACCACATCTACAAGGCCGTGGAAAAATTTGGCGCGATGGCTGCTGCCTGCGCCGTCCACCTCTAATCTTGGTGTTCCGTGCAATGCACGGGCATCTACGCACGGGAAATTATGTCGAACAGGGCTAGTTGTAAGAAGGCTAGCTCTACAGCCATGATGATAGTGACTGTAGACGGTGAGGCTGGCTATGGTATGCCGAACATGGCGCCTATACTCAGGTGTCATCTCTGGCGCAGGGTCTTGTCGCTTCATTGTGAGGAGCAGCACGTAAATAATTTGACCAACGGGTAGTACAGTGCTAGTACTCCTACTACATTGGTACTACTACTAGTAGTACTAGTAGCACAACCGTCTGGATTTAGGAATACTACCACGTCCATCTGGATTTTAGTATTTGACTAGCGATATCTAGTAATGCATGTCACAAAAAATGTACTACTCCCTCTGTAAATAAATACATGGTGTATTGTTTTATTCCTATCATCGAGAGAACTTAATGTCTTTTTGCTAACTAATAGGATTACATGCAATGAACTAAACACTGCATGTCATGTTTGGTAGTCTCAAGTCATTGAAAGCATGCACGGCCCACATCTCTCATTGGTTTACACGTCACGAAATAAGAAACGAGGAGGGAGTTAATGTACCATGCCTAAGTGTTTTGGGATTATTTGGTTTTCATAAGGTGACTTACACAACATTTTTGTTTACATGCATTAACATTTTATTAGTTAAATCAAAGGTCAAAATTGGCGCAAAATGCAAAGGGGACCAATATACCAGTAAACATCAAACTTCTCTCGTTTGGCCCCAACTAGAGGTCTGGTGAGATGACTATATACTGCATCGGCACCGAGGGGGACGCAGCTTCATTGACTTACTGCAACTGCCTTTGGGTGAATGACACGTGGGCCCAACGGGTGGCTGGCCCACCTATCATACAACAAAGGCAGGTGTAGTAGAGGGCCGAGGAGAAGTACGAAATCCTACGCGCCTACGCACGCTAACCAAGGGCAAGAGTGATCACTCGAATCACAAGATCAGTTGACTAGAAACTAAGCTAGACCCATGGAGGCGATGAGCGCGAGCATCAGCCTGCTCTGCCAGATGTTCCACGACACTGGCCTGTGGCCCGGCACCGAGGAACGTCTCCAGGTATTGCTTGAGGCCGCCAGGGCGAGGGGCTTCTTGGACGATAGCTTCGTCTCCTTGTTCGACGAGGTCCTCGTCGGTTTCCTCGACAAGTTCACTGCCGTCAAGAAGCTCGCAGACGACTTTGACGTACGCCTCTAGCCGACGCACCCAAGCTCTGCGATGCCCGCCACCCTCAACGGCTACTATGGTGACAACCTCTTCGACGCACTGGTGGCCCTGTGACTGCCCCCCGTTGCACCAGAGAATGTCCACCTCAAGGTCGCGCTCGCCGCGCAGCACCTGGTGCAGCAAGACACCATCGATATAATCACCCACGTCTATGCGGAAATCGTCCACAAGGACTACTACATGCAAGAGGAGGACGATAGGACGCTGGCCTTCTTGGACCGCAGGGAAACCTTGGACGACATTATTCAGAAGCACGTTGAGCTTGTCGCAAACGCCGCTGCTCCTCACACGTCGGTTAGTGACCCGGCGCACTAGGGCATGAGGTTGTCGTTGATGGATCCGTGTGTATATTTATCTTTCCGTCAAATCCATGTAGTAGTAATATGGTACTGCTAGTAATTATCTTACCTTTCGCATCAACTTCATAATTTTCATACGTACTCCATGCATGAACGGCGCTAGAACCAAACTTCTCATTACTCTAGGCAAAATCGTTATTTTCTATCTATCGGTCGCGCCATGGAGCAGAACCAAATTTTACAAGTTACGAGTTCAAAAGGAAAAGGCCATCATGTTCGCGTCGCACCCCCACACGGTTGGTCCGGCACGCCAGTCAAGGGGGATTGCGTGCGGTGTTGCATTTTCACTTACAAGTGGGACCGCTGTTGAGCAAATTGACTATCGGCAAACCCCCACCCCGCCCACCGCGTGATGGCTGAGAAAACAGGAGGGAGAAGAGATGGTTATAGCACGAACTCCAAGAAAATTGGTGTCGGATGGGACTCATGTGGGTGGCATGTGTCGTACTCTAGACGTGAATGCTAATTATGGCCCTTGCCACCCCACTATACCGAGCCTATATCGAGGTGCTGGTTACGTACAACAAATTTCCTGGAGTCCGTGCTCATCCCTCCTCTATCTCTCTTCTCAGCCAGCCAGCGGACACGCAGAGCCCATCGTTTGTTTGCTCACATGTGGCCCCACATGTCAGTGAAAACGCAAGAGGACCCACTAAACCTGCACATCTTTCACTTCGACGTGCAGGTGATGAAAAACAAATCCAATAAAGATCTTCGGTGGCTGCTTTACGAGTTACTCAAGAGTAGTAAGATTTTATTTACAGTTTAACCCAAGATGCACATCACGTGGCTTCAACTACCGCTCTATTTTCTTGCATGACACGACCTGGATGCTGGATGTCGCACGTGTCGGCAAAAGGAGGAAGAACCCGGCCAAATCTTCGGTTGTGCTCTCGGATTAGACTAGATGTGCTAACTTAAAAAATTTATTGTGTACTCCCTCTGTTCCAAAATACTTGACATCCATTTGTCCAAAAATGGATGTACCTATATACTAAAACATGTCTAGATACATCTATATTTTGACAAATAGAAGGCATGTACTACTGTGGAATGGAGGGAGTAGAATGGATGCAAGTTTTGGTATTGGGAACAAGAGTACATCGATATATTGATAGAGCGCAATTTAGTAGATGTTCTAGCACTTTTAGCTAGCATAGAGGCTAGAGATGAGACTAGTGCACTTGTTGATACTCCTACTAGAATACTCCCTCCTTTCCGGTTTGTAGGGCTTATCTCAAAATTTTAGTTTTTCCATTTTATAAGGCTCAATTTGGTTGTTTCCCATCACATGTTCAGATTCCACGGTCCATTAAATCATTGCATGCAAATATTGAGAGAAAATTGACCGATGCATGTACTTTATGCATGCATGCATTGCAATTAATGCATTGATAAACATAATTTTTTGAGAAAAACAAGAGAATTAATTAGGTGCTTTTGCAAACTACAAAAAGTATTCCACCACTCACCATCTACCTTAATTCGTGAGATTTTTGAATTGAGCCTTATAAACCGGAAAGGAGGGAGTAGAGGCTAGACATGAGATTAGGATGTGAGGAAGCAACGTCTACTTCTTTACACTCGAAGAAGAAAGAAGCACACAAGATTGAGCCTCCGCAGATCAACAATGAATGCATCGAGAAGGCACTAATCCAACTTACAGGAGTAGTTATGGAAGTTGGATATCTTCTAGTAGTAGTAAAATGTATTCTTGTGGTTCTTTTTTCTTTGGTCTTGCTTTTCTAGTCAAAATTATCATTGGAGTTTGTGCAAAATGGAGGTCCCTTTGGGGACATGTGTTGGAGTTGGCCTTACAAGTGGGACCGCAGTTGAGGAAACCGACTATCGGCAAACCCCCACCTCGCCCGCCGCGCGATGGCTGAAGTTAGAGAAACGACGAGTTTGAAGAGATTGCTCTAGCACGGACTCCAAGAAATATGGTGTCAGATGGATGTCGTGCTGGTGGCGTGTGTCGTACTCCTGGACGTGAATGCTTGTTCTGGCCCATGCCACCCTACTACTCCTACTACTTATATAGTACTCCTACTAGTAGTATCGAGGATTCGAGGTGCTGGTTACATACAGCGAACACATTAACATAATGCTACAGTAAAAACACCCGCCCGACGTGCGAAGCATGTGAAGATAGTACAAATAGTGTACTACTATTGTTGATTGGCCTCATCCGATAACCTGTTACAATGCACGTACAATTATGTATTCAGAAAATATATTTTTGCCATGTCGCACCACTCACTTAAAGAAGCGACTCAAAAGCCATTCATAAATTTAGTAAGTTTATCACAGGCATATCATTTTATTACGTACAACAGGTCATCAGCCCACATCGACAACAAGGATACATTATAAATACTAAAGTTTTCATCACACAACAAATAACAAGCAATGAAATGAACTTCAACTCAACCAATCCTCGATGTTGGAAACGCTTGCTTTGAACCACAAGTGATTCTCTGGGACGGGCCATCCATTATCGATCTCGAGACCAACACAGGACTGCTCATCCAGGCTGAAGCGGCCAACTATATCAGTACCAGGGTAGGGAACCACCCAAATGTCCGAGGTATAGATACAGTTGCTTCTCATAAATGGTACTAGTAACATTGTGTCAACAGCAGTTGGATCGCCTTTCACCATCATTGGATAGTTTTGTCCGAGGAAGAGCGAGTTTTCTCCAAGACTATCAGTTATGTACCAGGGAGAAGGTGTTGGCTCTAGCACACTAGTATCCATCCGAATACCATGCAGCGGGTGTTGGAATAGGTCCGTAGAGTGCGACCATGGGAGACTACACCTGCTTCCTTAGTAGTAACATTATCAGTGGGCTATATACCCACAAGAAGAGGCGATCCATCGAAATTAGTTGCCAGGCACCACAGCGTATATGGGCGCTGCTTGTCCTCATGCCCGTGATCATCACCATCGTCATCTCCCCTTTGGTTATAAATTTTTTCAAGTATAGGTGGTGGAATGTTCACAGGACCTTGGAAACACAAGAAGAAGGTTAATTAGTAAAGGGAAACTTGCTAACCCGCATGCATGTGGATGAAACAATTATAATTACGGTGGAAGACAAACATACAGAAACTACGAGGATCCCATGCAAAAAAAGTGCCATGAGTGGTGGAAGCAAATGCAAGGCCCTCGTATTGAATTGCATCACAGTACTCATCCGTGTACAGAAACTTATTTTTGAGCAATATCCATCCAGTCGAACCACGAAGGACGGCAACAAGCTTGTCGAAGATAGCAACAACTTCATAGTTCGTGTAATCCCAAGAGCGGTTGGGAACTCAAAAAATTGCTATCTTCCGTAGAAGACGGTCAGCATGATCGTATTTGAACGTGCGTACAATACCGGTGTGCTCAACCTCTGGGCAGTCTACTGAGATTTTTGGAAGTGGAACCCGTTGACGAGTGTACACATTCACAAGTTCCCACTCGCAGTTGGACCCAATATAAACAACCCAATCTCCATTTGCGCCTGCCCAAGCCTTGCCCTCAAGCAATGGCATCTTGACATCATACATATCATTATCAAGCGGCATCAACTTGCACAAGGCGAGGCCGCCGTCGTCCCCGCGCCAGTCATTAGGGTCACCGTGAAGAAGATAGGGGAGATCAAACCGCTCCTTGACCCTTGGGTTCCTTGTAATGATGTTATTAGTTGAGTCGATAATGGTCTTGAACGAACCTGCCATGCTAGTCGAGGTGATGATGTCGCACCGATCAATGAGTTCCTGCACCATGTCATCTTTCAGATCGGGGCAAGAATAACAGGGTCGTTTCCGGCATGTTCCCTCCATGGAGAAGACGATCGAACAATGGCAGAAGGAAGGGTGAAGGAAAATGGAGAAGGGAGAGGAAGAGCATGCGATAGTAGTTCCAAATGAAGAGGGAAATGAAAAGAGTTGGTGGACGATTGCCAGTTTGCCACGGTACATGAAGAGGCGTCGCGGCCTACACGTCCGTTCGGAAATACTAGTAGAAAAGGACTCGCCGTCGTCTCACTGATATGTTGGAACGGGACCACATGTCAACGAAACATGGTGTGTACTTTCTCGTGTAAAATGTGATCTGGCCGTGTTGGCCCGAGGTGCCGCATTAGTTATCGACCTTAATTTTTTTAATGGCGTGCCTTTAGTTTTGAAGCATCACTAACTGGTACTGTACGCAGAGAAAATATAAAGTACTCTACCACTACTCCACCTCCAGTGCTAGTAGTATAAAAAAGATATATAGGCTGGAGCTTCAGTGCTTTCTTGCTAAGGGCTGCCCACTTGCTTCTCACACTATCACCCTCTCTCCAGATCTAAAAAGATAGCCTCTCTCTCCCTCGTCACCGGTGGTCACAAATCCGCCGGGGAAGAAAACGACATGCAGCATTGACGCACTCGTTGTCGGCGAGCAAGGTCACGCACTAACGGCAAGGCCGTCCTCTCAGACCTAGCGCCCGCGCGGGATGGCCTCTGTCCCTAAGCTCGCTGCCGTAGTGTATGCGGAGGATGACGACAACGAGCGAAGCCACTTCCGGCCGACCCTCAGGTATGCTACCTCTTTTCAAACCATACCCTTGTTCTATTGCCCCATCTGCCACGTTGTTGCATGTGGGTCTTTGTCCACTCCACCATCTTCATGAGATAAGTTAATTTTTTTTCAATATCACCAAAATGCCAAGGCGATGATGTCATTTTATTTTGGTTAAACTGCACAAAAAATTATGAAGACAAGAGGAAAGGTCAAGAGTGGGCACCTCCTCCTCCGGCCTTTCTCTTTATTCATTCGATCAAGTTTTTATGTTTGATCAATTAGCAAGATTGGGATAGCAATTTTTAAGGTCCCCACGAGATCGAAATGATATTTACCTTGGAGGTACATGGTATGCAATTTTTTTATACTGTCATTAGTTAATAATGCTAGTTACCTTCAGACTTTTGTATTTGGTTTAACGCTCATGCACAGCTAGTATACCAATGGTGAAACTTGTTACCTTTACATTTTGTATTGTTAATTCTTATAGAAATCTTCCAGTGCTAGAGTTTATTGAAATATGTTCAGTAAAATCATTGTACTATACCCTATAATAAAATAACTACTCTACTGTTGCACTAGCCACTAGATTAGTGTGTATTTATAGTATTCAAATGGTGCTGCATTAGCGTATGGACATAAAAAAAGTGTGGCAAGCTTTCCCAGATATGTGCTCAAGAAAACTACTACCTATTTTTCTAAATACTAGACGTTTGGGTACTTTAAATTGAACCGCGAACACGTCTTATATTAAGGAACAGAGGGTGTAGAGTTCACTCAAATTATCCCGGTAAAGCTAGTCACACCTTTGTTAAAATTAATGTTCATTATGTTATCGGAGGAGGTGTGTATGTTTGTCTCTAATGCCTTTCGACTACATACCTGACATCATGATGTAATGTTACGTCATTTCCTTTTGTACAATGTCGATGAATTGTCAAGGCGGTGATGGCATTTTATTTTAGTTGAACTGCACAAAATATGCTTAAAAGAAGAGGAAAGCTCATGAGTCGATCATTCTTTCAAAAAGAACTATATATGCCTTTCTGACATCGTCCACTATTGCCTTTCTTACTACCTTTTCCATTAGGAAATTGAAACGCTTACATTTGTGAGTCTATGCTTCAACTAGTGTCGTTTTTACAGTAATCACACTTTCAATATCTATGCAAACAGGGATGCTCGATTTTAGTGGAACTGCACAAAAAGTCCAACTGGTTCAACATTAGGAGCATGTTTTCTTCCAAACCTTTATATCCAATTGGTGGCAATGTGAGCTGTTCATTACGAAGGTACATGGTTTCCTACTATATTGCTACTCTTTTTGTACTGTCATTAGATAGTAATACTAGTGGTTTGCATGTGAATTTATTGGCAGGGTGGACCTACATTGGAGGTGCAGGACATGATTTAATGATTGGATGCTCAATTTCGGTTGTATCAATTTCACCTCTTCCATCACTGCGAACATGGATATCCTTGGTCTGATAAAGAATAGGCGCTATATTTCTGCTCTGAACCAGCAAATCAATTCAGTATGAAATTGTCCATGGCAAAACATAACTGTATCAAATTGTCCAGTCCAGAACATGACAGATGCTAACGGAAGAGTCATGTTTAAACCAAAAATACAAGGTGTGGTATATGTTTACTAGGTGCTTGATATTTGTGCATACAGAGATGTCTACCCGTTGCTATTTGGGAAACAAACAAAGTGACCGCAATTTTGGTTGAACTGCACAAGAGAATAGTATAGTCACTACATGTAGTGCCATTTGAAAATAGACACAGGAAGAATGGATAGTCACTTCATGGACTGCAGAAAAGTATTTCTATACTAATTATTGGCCAATACTAGGTGCTTCATTGATTTGGTCTGATTATCCAATGGGCATCATTTTTCCTAAGTTAAAGTTTGTATTGTGAAAATAGTCTCGCGGTGTGATCGAGAGAAGACCAAATCATATTGTAGTGGATGTTCCTCCATCATGTGTGGTTCATTCTCATGGTTCCAGCTGTTGGTGAAACCACTTAGGTTTGCAAGAGGAATTGTGGACTTCACAAACAAATTTGTCTTCCAGTCTGTACTGAATGTTGGCCAAGAGAAGCATCCATGTTAGTAGGAAGAACAGATGTTTTTTCTAGATCTTTGCTTTTGGAGCTACATATTTGTATATGATCTGTGAATCATTGAGAGGCATTAACATGTTGATCTTATGTATGGGAATCGTAGTAGCTGGTTTTAGTTGCGACGCAAGATCCGAAGTGGCTGATCTTTGCTTTTGGAGCTACATATTTGTGTATGATCTGTGAATCATTGAGATGCATTAATAGTTACTTATTTCTATTCGCTCAGTGTTTACAAGTTACTGATCGATCACTAGCTAGCCTATTAATGCGCTCCTGGTAGTTTTATTTGCGATGCAAGATCCAAAGTGGCAGTTTTTTTGAATAAAAATGCCTACCTCTTAAGAAACTGACAAGCTACACTATCCTACCTACTCGATCCTACACGGATAAATAGCGGATCACGCATGTACTACCTCCTTTCCTGTTTGCAGGGCTCAATTCAAGAAATGAACTACTCGATCCTACACGAATAAATAGCGGATCACGCATGTACTAGTACCTCTTTTCTGGTTTGCAGGGCTTAATTCGAACCTCTCAACAACCAAGGTACTCCCTCCGTCCGGGTTTATTAGTCCCGTGAACAAGGCAACAAGACCAAGGCATGGCACTAATTAACGGCATGCAGAAGTTTAAGCCTAATTAATTCCAGCGATTTAAGTGGCTGCATGCGTGCCCTCGGCTGCGACTCGTTGCATGCAGCTCCACGTACTGGCTGCGAGCGATTTTGTGTGCCTGCATGTAGCCGGCCGTAATTAAGGCATCTAACTGATGTGAAAAAAGATGTGCTTTAATTGTTGCAGGCTTTTTAAATCCGTGGAATCATTATTGACAAGGAGGGAGATGATTCGAGTGCACTTGTTTTACCATCATGCCGGCATGCGACCCAGATGGGACGGGACGGCACAATCATAATTTCAGTTTCTCTAGTTTTGCATGGCCAGCTGGCGCTAAGCCATGCATGCTTATGCATTTAATTCCGATGACCGTCGCGCTACCTTCTGCCTATAAGTATTGTCTCCCAGCCTTCTCCGGTGGCAACTCGCCATATACTCATAAGCCCCCACCGGCCCGACGTCGCTCGCCACGTCCGCCATGCCCGCGCCCGTCTGCGGTAGGCGACGCCGGAGGCGGTCACCGCCGGAACTAGTGTTTGGTTTTTCACCGGAAGGCAGACGGAGGGAGGAGGCATTCTATGTGTCTTTAGATGGAAACGCGGAGATCGAGGACTTGTTGGAGCACGACCGCCTGGCAGCGGAGCAGGAGTTGTTGGAGCATGACCGCCTGGCGGAGGAGTAGCGTATCGCCGATTTGCGCCGCTAGTGGGACATGGAGCAGCAGCGCATCGACGCGCTGAGTCGCAAGCAGAGCGCCCGCAACTGGGCTGACTACATGGAGGCCCGCGCCTGGCAAATAGCCCTAGAGGATGTCGGGCATGCACGCGTTCGCGATGCTGATTTTTACTACCAGCTCGTCAAGTGGGTTTCTCGCTTGGAAGCCAAAGCTTCGGTGGACCACACCGGCATGGAAAGGGCCAACGCGCGCGAGCAACCCGCCCTATTGCACCTCTGGCAAGTCCGAGGCGAGGTGCAGGACGCTGGTGCCGGCGTTTAGCGCATACCGCAGATGGCGGCTAGCATCGTCTAGTTAGTTAAGAGTAAGTTAGTACTTGTACGCTACTAGAGTATTAGTGGGAGTAGATAGTTAACTTGGCTATTATGGTTGTCAACGTGAAAGTTTTGTACTCTATATGTGGATCAGGCCTGTTACTTTGCTCTGAATGTTGAACTTTCCATTTGAACGTATGGAATGGGTCGTTATTTTTTTATGGGTTGTATTTGTCCTCCACGGGTTTAGAGGATGACTTGTGGGCCTACCAAGTTGACGCATACACAATCAGGAGATGATTGTACGTGGAGAGGATGACAGCAGGGACCCGCCAAGGTCGTGGCAGTACGCAAGCAAGTGCCTCCTATTTCAAGCCAATAAAAAAATGGCTCCTCTTAATGGATTTATGACATGTGGGTCCCATGCCGTTGGCAACGTAATCAATAAACGAGAGAATTGCACAACGAGCGGCTGACACCAGGGACCCAGCAGCTCACCCAGTTATTTTTGTTTTGGGTTAATATGATAAATGCCACTCCAAATCTGGTGTTTCTGAGAAATGCCACTGCAATTTCCAAACTTTGAAAAATGCCATTTCATGCCATTTCTAGTGGCATTTTTTGAAGTCTGGAGTGGCGTTTTTCAAAGTTTGCAAAGTGCAGTGGCGTTTTTCAATGTTTGCAAAAATTGCAGTGGCATTTTTCAAAGTTTGGAAATTGCAGTGGCATTTTTATGAATCGCCATAATTCGAGTGGCATTTACCTAATTTGTTTTTGAGACAGAAGCAGGGTGTCAACTGGGCTATGCGGGACACTCTGGCCTGTCTAGACAGCCTTTTCTTTTATGTTTACCACAGACCAGCCCAGTAGTTTTTTTTGTTTCTAAAAATGGCTAGTCCAGTTTTTTTTTTTGTGATTTTTCAAGTAAGTCGCTTTGTCAGGCCTGTTGGGTTTGCAAATCTTTCAAGACGAGGAGAGCTTCATTCGGATGGCTGAGAAAATGGCCTATCAGTAATGAGAAATGGGTTGTAAATTTTTAAAACACATCAAACCGACAATTAGTTTCAAATATCTTTTTTTCATTTCAAGATTTTAAATTGCACTGATTTTTATGCATGGACAATTTATTGGATTTTATATTGATATACATTTATTTTTAAAATCAGTCTGAATGTGACTCGAAATTTAGGGAATAAAAACAGTTCAGACCGCACCAACGTATGCAAAATTTCATATTATTTTTTAACCATGGCCACAATATGGGCTGTAATGCTAACGAAAAGAATATGGGCTCCAAAAAAACCCGTAAGAATTAGCAAATGGGTTGTAAATTATATGAAATAATGGTAGATGGTCTATATGCTGTTTCCCACAGATTTGAGGCTTTCCTAAAAAAAGGTTGACGCACAAGAAGTGGTTGTTGGATGTCCATCCAACGGAAGTCGTGCTTCTTCAATCTCTGCTCTTCCTGCTCCAGCCGCTCCAACAAGCGCCGGCGGGACTGCCTGCTCCCTCCTCCTCACGGCCGGCTGTGCTGCCGCGTAGGCCTCACCGCCCCACCGTACTCCCATCGCTGGCCTAGCCATCCCTCTACTCACCCACACCTGCTATTATTCTCCGCCGATGACAGACGAACCAGTAAACCCTCGTACAGTCATACTCCCCTCCACGTGGGAAACAACTGCCGAGTCTTCACTACCTCCGTCTTGTTCCCTTACTAGGCCTCGCCGTCATCCACCGCCCTGGTGCTCTCGGCGTGGCTTGGTGAACGTGGTCAATGACCGACATGTTTCTGAAGTGGACTATACGTGGAGAGGCTGACAGCTGGGTCCACGGCCGCAGCAAGGAAGTGCCTCCTTATTATGCGCAAAATAATTATTCCTCCACCTGACAGTGAGGACCCACTGGACGGGCCACTGTATTTTGCGAAAAAAAACATTCCCCCCTGACTGTTGGGACCCACGAGCTACATCTTCGCACACAAGGAAGTGCGTCCGGGCAAAAAAAAAATGATTCGCCCCCTTGACTGTTGGGACCCAGCAGCTATATCTTCGCACACAAGGAAGTGCCTGACAGTCGGGACCCACCTGGTCGCAGCATACGTAGCATTGTCATTCTGGTCGCAAACGTGTACATACATATATACTAGTCGATGTAGAGGCGCGCACATGTCATAGTAGAGGCGCGCACGTAGCATGTACACGTACGTACAACGGCCAGGGTGCAAGAAAGAAAATATGGCCACGTACGTACATACGGGCGTGGTGTCAAATGCCTACTCGCGCATATATACATATGACCAGGGCTCGTGTACATGGCTGGGTCTGAACGGAGAAACATCATCGTCATCGTGTTCATGTTGAGCCAACCGGCTGGGTCGTAATGGAATGCGTCGTCGTGTTCACTGGGAGGGCTTGGATGGAACAGGCAATGGAAATGAGGACTGGCGTACCGTAGACTGGAGGAAATGGCCTTGTGTTTGACCGGCCACGTTTGAAATGGGATCCTGTTCATCGGGAGGGGTCTGGCGTACCGCAAAATGGAGGAAACGTACCTCCAACGGTCGAAACAGGGGTCCTGTTGATCGGAATGGGTGTGGCGTACCGCAAAACGGACGAAACGGACTTGTCTTGGAGCGCTACGGTCGAAACGGGGGTCCTGTTCATCTGAAAGGGTGTGGCGTACCGCAAAACGGGACTCCACGAGATACTGTTCATCTCCACCGTCGACCTCCTCTAGCCTCCACGGGCTACTGTTCATCCACCGTCAACCTCCTCCAGCCTCCACCTGCGACTGTTCATCCACGGTCTCCTGTTCATCCAACCTCCACCGCGCGCTACTCCACCGGCTACTGTTCAACCACCCCTCTCCACGGGATCCTGTTCAACCACCCCTCCACAGGCTACTGTTCGTCCACCCATCCACGTGCTACTGTTCATCCATCCCTCCACGGGGTCGTCCTGTTCATCCAGCCCTCCACGGGGTCTTGTTCATCCAGCCCCAACCGGCTCGATCAATCGGGGTCCTGTTCATCCAGAGGCAACGCCACGGGTCCTGTTCATCCACTCCCATCGCTCACTGTTCATTCAACCGCCCCCCTCACAACGCTCACTGTTCATCCAAACCCCCTTGCATTGCTCACTATTCATCCAGAGGCAGCATCGATCGTCTTCAGTTAGCAACAGTAGCGAAGGAATTGCTCGATCGCTCGGGTTCAGTAACGCGTAGCCTGTAGTGCAATCGCTCGGGTTCAGTTAGAGCCCAACGCCTCTCGCACACACGCGTACGTGTATGAGAGAAACACGCATCGCTCGGCCCCCGACAACCCACCGTAACCGGGAACTCCCCAAAATTTTCCACGCCCTCACTTCTACCATGGTTTTTTCCGTCATGGATGGCCCAAAGAATGTCATGCAGCTGCGTCTCCGGCCGCCTAGGATGAAAAGCCCATTTTCTGTCATGATTTTTTGTCATAGAAGTAGGAGCCTACCACATCTATGATGATACCAGGTTTTGTCACAATTATCGTCATAGAAGTGTCATAAGTATGACAGGAAAAAAATTCGTTCGACCCAAAATGTCACGGATGTGTCTTTTTTTGTAGCGAAGGGCGCTGGAATCCCAAGAAAGTAAAAGATTGAAATGGAAATGATGTGATGGATTTGCCGTGTCATATTCACACTATGGTAGATGAAGAGGGTAATCTGATCCTCCACAAGCATACCACTCGACCGTGTCGACTCCTGATCCAGAGTTTCCAGAAGAAGAGTCAGCCCAGCAAGAAGGATAAAGATTGTAAGAAGGAGGAAGACAAGGAAGAAGAGGAATAAGGATATCCCCATGTTAATGCCACCCTAGTGATTTTTGTTGATGTCGAGAGCAGAAGTCGGCTGAAATTCATTAACAGAGAGGTGAACATGGTTGCTCCGGCAACACCAAAATATCTGAAGTGGTCAAAAACTCCTATCACATTCAACTGATAACCCAGAAGTATAGGGGATCGCAACAGCTTTCGAGGGTAGAGTATTCAACCCAAATTTATTGATTCGACACAAGGGGAGCCAAAGAATATTTTTGAGTATTAGCAGTTGAGTTGTCAATTCAACCACACCTGGATAACTTAGTATCTGCAGCAAGTATTTAGTAGCAAAAGTGGTATGATAATAATGGTAATAGTAGCAACAGTAAAGATAAATGTTTTTGGGTTTTTGTAGTAGTTGTAACAGTAGCAACGGAAAAGTAAATAAGCAAAGAACAATATATGAAAATCTCATAGGCAATGGACAGTGATGGATAATTATGCCGGATGCGATTCCTCATGCAATAGTTATAACATAGGGTGATATAGAACTAGCTCCAGTTCATCAATGTAATGTAGGCATGTATTCTGTAAATAGCCATACGTGCTTATGGAAAAGAACTTGCATGACATATTTTCTCCTACCCTCCCGTGGCAGCGGGGTCCTAGTGGAAACTAAGGGATATTAAGGTCTCCTTTTAATAGAGAACCGGACAAAAGCATTAACACATGGTGAATACATGAACTCCTCAAACTACGGTCGTCACCGAGAAGTATCCTGATTATTCTCACTTCGGGGTTGTCGGATCATAACACATAATAGGTGAATATAGACTTGCAAGATAGGATCAAGAAAACACATATATTCATGAAAACATAATAGGTTCAGATCTGAAATCATGGCACTCGGGCCCTAGTGACAAGCATTAAGCATAGCAAAGTCATAGCAACATCAATCTCGGAACATAGTGGATACTAGGGTTCAAACCCTAACAAAACTAACTTGATTACATGGTAAATCTCATCCAACCCATCACCGTCCAGCAAGCCTACGATGGAATTACTCAAGCACAGTGGTTAGCATCATGAAATTGGTGATGGAGGATGGTTGATGATGACGACGGCCACGAATCGCCCTCTCCGGAGCCCCGAACGGACTCCAGATCAGCCCTCCCGAGAGAGATTAGGGCTTGGGGGCGGCTCCATGTCGTAAAACGCGATGAAACTTTCTCTCCGAGTTTTTCTCCGCGAGACGGAAGATATATAGTTGGAGTTGAGGTCGGTGTAGGTCCAGGGGGCCACGAGATAGGGGGCGCGCCCCCTGTCTCGTGGACAAGCCCTGGGCCCCCTCGTGCATTTCTTTCGCCCAGAAATTCTTATTAATTCAAAAAAGTGCCTCCGTGGATTTGCAGGTCATTCCGAGAACTTTTCTTTTCTACACATAAAACAACATCATGGCAGTTCTGCTGAAAACAGCGTCAGTCCGGGTTAGTTTCATTCAAATCATGCAAGTTAGAGTCCAAAACAAGGGCAAAAGTGTTTGGAAAAGTAGATACGTTGGAGACGTATCAACTCCCCCAAGCTTAAACCTTTCCTTGTCCTCAAGCAATTCAGTTGATAAACTGAAAGTGATAAAGAAAAACTTTTACAAACTCGGTTTGCTCTTGTTGTTGTAAACATGAAAAGCTAGCATTCAAGTTTCAGAAAATATTACGTACTAACCATACTCACAATAACACATAGGTCTCACAATTACTCATATCAATAGCATAATCAGCTAGCGAGAAATAATAATAAAACTCGGATGACAACACTTTCTCAAAACAATCATAACATAATATAACAAAATGGTATCTCACTAGCCCTTTCTGAGACCGCAAACCATAAATGCAGAGCACCTTTAAAGATCAAGGACTGACTAAACATTGTAATTCATGGTAAAAGAGATCCAGTCAAGTCATACACAATATAAATCAATAATAATGAATGCAAATGACAGTGCACTCACCAGCGGGTGCTTTTAATAAGAAGGATGATGACTCAACATAAAAGTAAATAGATATGCCCTTCGCAGAGCGAAGCAGGGATTTGTAGAGATGCCAGAGCTTGATTTTAAAATAGAGATTGAATAACCTTTTGAGTGGTATACTTTTGCTGTCAATGCAACACCTATGAGATGGCTATATCTTCCATACTAAATGCATTATAGGGAGTTCCCAAACAGAATGGTAAATGTTTATACTCCCCCAACCACCAACAAGCATCAATCCATGGCTTGCTCGAAACAACGAGTTCCTCCAACATACAACAGCCCTGGGGGAGTTTTGTTTAATTATTTTGATTTGCTTTGATCTTTTTGGATCATGGGACTGGGCATCCCGGTTATCGGCCCTTTCTCGTGAGTGAGGAGCGGACTCCAATCCTCTGAGAATAACCCACCTAGCATGGAAGATATAGGCAGCCCTAGTTGTAACATGAGCTGCTCGAGCATACAAAACAGAATTTCATTTGAAGGTTTGGAGTTTGGCACATACAAATTTACTTGGAACGGCAGGCAGATACCGCATATAGGTAGGTATAGTGGACTCATATGGAACAACTTTGGGGTTTAAGGAGTTTGAATGCACAAGCAGTATTCCCGCTTAGTACAGGTGAAGGCTAGCAAAAGACTGGGAAGCGACGAATTGAGAGCGACAATAGTCGTAAGCATGCATTAAAATTAATTCACACCGAGTACAAGCATGAGTAGGATATAATCCACCATGAACATAAATATCGTGAAGGCAATGTTGATTTGATTCAACTACATGTGTGAACATGTGCCAAGTCGAGTCACTCGATTCATTCAAAGGAGGATACCATCCCATCATACCACATCATAATCATTCTAATAGCATCTTGGCACACCAGGTAAAACATTATAACTCATAGCTAATCAATCATGGCACAAGTAACTATAATCTCTAATTGTCATTGCAAATATGTTTACTTCATAATAGCTGACTCAGGAACGATGAACTCATCATATTTACAAAAACAAGAGAGGTCGAGTTCATACCAGCTTTTCTCATCCCAATAAGTCCATCATATATCGTCATTATTGCCTTTCACTTGCACGACCGAACGATGTGTATAATAATAAGAGTGCACGTGCATTGGACTAAGCTGGAATCTGCAAGCATTAAACTCAAAAGAGAAGACACGTGATATGGGCTTTAAGTTAAATAAACAATCATGCATATGAGAGCCACTAAACATTTTCAATATGGTCTTCTCGACCCCAAAAGAAAGAAAAGAAAATAAAACTATTTACACAAGAAAGCTCCCAACAACTAACAAGAAGAACTAGAAATCTTTTTGGATTTTCATTTTAGTTACTACTACAAGAATGGAAACTAAACTAACTATTTTTTTTTTGGTTTTTCTCAAGGTTTATCAAACACACAAGAAGAAAACTAGAAAACGGAATTTAAACTAGCATGGATAGTACAATGAAAAAGTATGAGCACCGAAGACTAGTGTGTGAATCTGAATGTAAAGTTGGTGAGAAATACGTACTCCCCCAAGCTTAGGCTTTTGGCCTGAGTTGCTTTAATACCAAGGACCGACGCTACTCTCTCCGGTGTAATGAGAGGTTTAATCAGGATACCACTGGCTAGTTATCTCCGGATCCCACTGGACAGATGATGCACGATAAGGGTCCAGCTCATGTTCCGGCTCAGGTTCAGGTTCTGGAGTGGCCTGAGCTCGATAATGGTTCACCGCCTCTGGTGTAACGAGAAATTTTTCTGCAAGCAATCAAACAACAGAGGCGCAGGCAAAATAATAATCTCAATGTGTGTCCTTTTCCTCATGTTTATACAAGAGCATCCTATCTTTGTTGCCAACAATAAACTTATGTGCTACCATGCTCTTGTAATCTAGACTGTCAGCAGGAAATATTGTCTCCTTTTCCTCATGGTGCCTAATGGGTATCTGAAAATGTCTAGCAAGACGTGCAGCATAGATACCTCCAAATATGGGGCCTTTTGTACGATTAAGGGCAACCGTTTAGCAATGACGGCACCCATATTAAAACTATTGTCTCCAAGCAAAGCATGTTGGAGAATGATAATATCAGGAACACTCAAGTTTCCACTATTCCCGCGACCAATCAAGCATCCACTAGCGAATATGGCAAAGTAGCGTAAAACAGGAAAGTGTATGCTAGAGACTTTCGCCTCGGACCCCTTCTTTGGCTCCTCTACAGCGATAATATCAACAAAGCCAGCCACGTCTTCACGATGGGGTTCCTCTAATTCTCCCTCATAAGGTATCCTACATACCGCACAAAAATGACGTAAAGACATTTCTTTGAACTCGTCATATAAATGAAATGATACTCCAGGCGGTGACCTCTTAGGATAAAAATAAAAGTTTTGCACGAAAGTATTGGTGAGTAAGAGATACTGATCGATTCGGTCATTGATGAAACCGGTGAGGCCTGCAGTCTCGATTAAAGCATGAAAGTCTTCATGAATTCCGGCCTCTTTCAAGAAATCATCACATGGCCATTCACACGGTCGTACTTCCGTTAAGCGAGGAAGATTATACTTGGCATTTTCCTTCTCTTTAGCTTGTTTTTCCTGGGAGCCTTGGCTAGAAGAGCCCCTCAAAAGTTTCCTCAACATTTTCCGAAAATTTCTGAAATTTTAGTAACTTCAAAATAAAAGTGCATAAAACCAAACAAGATTGATAGCAACTACTCCTACAAGTGCCTAGGGCCCATATCATGCATTGGAATTACTTGGAACCTCAAAAATTTAACATGAAAGCTCAAGAACATGGTCACCTAAGAAGAAAAAAATTTGCAATGAATAAAGCACTAGAACAAAAACTAATTGGACCAATGGAGGAGTCGCATACCAAGCAACAATCTCCCAAAGCAGTTTTGTGAATGGAGCTTTGAGCTAAGAGATCAAAAATTGCAGCAAAACGAGCTAGAACTCGTGCTTGAGCTGGATGGAGATTTTTTTGGGTAGAAGATGGAGTGTGTGGGTGCTGGCATAAGTGGAGGGGAGCCACCAGGGGCCCACGAGACAGGGGGGCGCGCCCTCCTCTCTCATGGCCTGGTGCTTGCCCCTCCTGAAGTGTTTTCAGTGCCTAAAATCCTCAAATATTCCAGAAAAAAACATACTAAATTTGCAGGGCATTTGGAGCACTTTTATTTTCGGACTATTTTTTAATGCACGGATAATTCAGAAAATAGACGGATAATACTATTTTTGCTTTATTTATTCTAAAAACAGAAAGTAAAAAGAGGGTACAGAAGGTTGTGTCTTCTAGTTTCGTCCATCTCTGGTCATCAAAATGAACCCGCTAACAAGGTTGATCAAGTCTTGTTAACAAACTCATTCCGAACAACAAGGAACCGGAGAAATTTCTAATAACACTAAGTTACCTCAACGGGGATATGAAAATCCCCAACAATAAGAATATCATACTTTTTCTTGACAGTTGGGAGAGGAAATTGAAAATCTCCAAAAATGATAGTTGGAACTTTTTCAATAGAATTGATGCAATGAACTTGAGATTGTTTCCTCGGAAAGTGTACCATATGCTCATTGCCATTAACATGAAAAGTGACATTGCCTTTGTTGCAATCAATAATAGCCCCTGCAGTATTAAGAAAAGGTCTACCAAGGATAATAGACATACTATCGTCCTCAGGAATATCAAGAAAAACAAAGTCCGTTAAGATAGTGACATTTGCAACCACAACAGGCACATCCTCACAAATACCGACAGGTATAGCTGTTGACTTATCAGCCATTTGCAAATATATTTCAGTAGGTGTCAACTTATTAATTTCAAGTCTACGATATAAAGAGAGAGGCATAACACTAACACCGGCTCCAAGATCACATAAAGCAGTTCTAACATAATTTCTTTGAATGGAGCATGGTATAGTTGGAACACCCGGATCTCCAAGTTTCTTTGGTATTCCACCCTTAAAATTGTAATTAGCAAGCATGGTGGAATTTGAGCTTCTGGTATCTTTCTTTTATTTGTGATGATATCCTTCATATACTTAGCATAAGGATTTACTTTAAGCATATCAGTTAAGCGCATACATAAGAAAATAGGTCTAATCATTTCAGCAAAGCGCTCAAAATCCTCATCATCCTGACTTGGATGGTTTAGGAGGAAAGGGCATGGGTTTCTGAACTTATGGTTCTCTTTCTTTCCCGTGCTTCCTAGCAACAAAATCTCTCTTATCATAATGTTGATTCTTTGATTGTGGGTTATCACGATCAACAGCAGGTTCAACCTCTACATCATTGTCATTGCTAGGTTGAGCATCTACATGAACATCAATATTAGCATTATCAACAGGTTCATGTTTATCTCCGGATTGTGTTTCAGCATCAGAGATGGAAGTATCATTGGGATTCTCAAGTGTTTCAACATTAGGTTCACTAGAAGTTTGCAAAGTCCTATCATTCTTCTTTTTATTCTTCTTAGAAGAGCTAGGAACATCTAGATTATTATTCTGAGAATCTTATTCAATTCTTTTAGGGTGGCCTTCAGGATACAAAGGTTCCTGATTCATTCTACCAGTTCTAGTACCCACTCTAACGGCAAACTCATTTTTATTATTCAATTCATCAGGAAAATTATTTTGAGCTTTGAGTACTTGCTCAGCTTGAGTAGCAACCATAGAAGCATATTTGCTAATGTGGTGAAGTTCATCTTTAACTCTAGCTAGATTATCACCTATGCGTCCTATCTCGAAAGCATTATTCTTTAACTCTCTACCAACATAAGCATTAAAACTTTCTTGTCTAGCCATAAGGTCATCAAATTCATCCAAGCATGGGCTATGAAATTTAGTAGAGGGTATTTCAACTTTATCATATCTATAGAGAGAATTTACCTTTACTACCTGTGTCGGGTTATCAAGACAATGTGGTTCTTCACGCGGTAAATTAAGACCATGTATATCTTCAATAGGTGGTAAATTCTTAACATGTTCAGCTTTAATACCTTTTTCTTTCATTGATTTCTTTGCCTCCTGCATATCTTCAGGACTGAGAAATAAAACACCTCTCTTCTTCGGAGTGGGTTTAGGAATAGGCTCAGGAGTTAGCTCAATTGGTTCAGGAATTACTTCAGGAACTGGCTCGGGAAGAGTCCAATTATTTTCATTAGTCAACATATTATTCAATAATATTTCAGCTTCGTCGACTGTTCTTTCCCTGAAAACACAACCAGCACAACTATCCAAGTGGTCCTTGGAAGCATCGGTTAGTCCATTATAAAAGATATCAAGTATTTCATTTATTCTTAAGAGGATGATCAGGCAAAGCATTAAGTAACCGGAGAAGCCTCCCCCAAGCTTGTGGGAGACTCTCTTCTTTGATTTGCACAAAATTATATATTTTCCGCAAGGCAGCTTGTTTCTTATGAGCAGGGAAATATTTAGCAGAGAAGTAATAAATCATATCCTGGGGACTACGCACACAACCAGGAGCAAGAGAATTATACCAAGTCTTAGCATCACCCTTTAATGAGAACGGGAATATCTTAAGGATATATAAATAGCGAGACTTCTCGTCATGAGTAAACAGGGTGGCTATATCATTCAACTTGGTAAGATGTGCCACAACAGTTTCAGATTCAAGGCCATAAAAAGGATCAGATTCAACTAAAGTGATAATATCAGGATCAACAGAGAATTCATAATCCTTATCAGTAACACATATAGGTGAAGTAGCAAAAGTAGGATCGGGTTTCATTCTAGCATTAAGAGATTGCTGCTTCCATTTAGCTAATAATTTCTTAAGATCATTTCTATCATTGCAAGCAAGAATAGCTTCAGCAGCTTCTTTGTTCATAACATAACCCTTAGGAACAACAGGTAATACATAATCATTGGGGGAACGTTCATCATCACTATCATCAATAATAAGTTCTTCAATATTTGCATTCCCCCTAACTCTAGCAAGTTGTTCATCTAGAAATTCACCTAATGGCAAAGTAGTATCACGCACAGAAGTAGTTTCATCATGCATACCAGAAGTGGCATCATCAATAACATGCGACATATCAGAATTCATAGCAGTAGCAGGTTTAGGTGTCGCAAGCCTACTAATAACGGAAGGAGAATCTAGTGCGGAGCTAGATGGCAGTTCCTTACCTCCCCTCGTAGTTGAAGGAAAAATCTTGGTTTTAGCGTCTTTCAAGTTCTTCATAATGATCAACAGATATAAATCCCAAGTGACTGAGAGAATATAGCTATGCTCCCCGGCAACGGCGCCAGAAATTAGTCTTGATAACCCACAAGTATAGGGGATCGCAATAGCTTTCAAGGGTAGAGTATTCAACCCAAATTTATTGATTCGACACAAGGGGAGCCAAAGAATATTCTTTAGTATTAGCAGTTGAGTTGTCAATTCAACCACACCTGGATAACTTAGTATCTGCAGCAAGTATTTAGTAGTAAAAGTGGTATGATAATAATGGTAACAGTAGCAACAATAAAGATACATGTTTTTGGGTTTTTGTAGTAGTTGTAACAGTAGCAACGGAAAAGTAAATAAGCGAAGAACAATATACGAAAAGCTCGTAGGCAATGGATCAGTGATGGATAATTATGCTGGATGCGATTCTTCATGCAATAGTTATAACATAGGGTGATATAGAACTAGCTCCAGTTCATCAATGTAATGTAGGCATGTATTCCGTAAATAG
>NC_057810.1:118245961-118246801 GCF_018294505.1 Triticum aestivum
CATTAACACATGGTGAATACATGAACTCCTCACACTACGGTCATCACCGAGAAGTATCCCGATTATTGTCACTTCAGGGTTGTTGGATCATAACACATAATAGGTGACTATAGACTTGCAAGATATGATCAAGAACACACATATGTTCATGAAAACATAATAGGTTCATATCTGAAATCATGGCACTCGGGTGTAACGCCCCGGATTCGATGCGCCAGGTGTCCTCCAGTTATTTTCCGTCATTGCCATGTCATTTGCTTGCGTGTTGCATATTGCCATGTCATCATGTGAATTTCATTTTGCATACGTGTTCGTTTCTTGCATCTGAGCTTTTTCCCCGTTGTCCTTTTTGCAATCCGACACTCCTATGTCTCCCGGCGCCCCCTTTTGTCTCTTTTCATGTGCGGATGTTAAACATTCTCGGAATGGACCGAGGTTTGCCAAGCGGCCTTGGTACACCACCGGTAGACCGCCTGTCAAGTTTCATGCCATTTGGAGGTCGTTTGATACTCCAACGGTTAACCGGGTAACCGTAAAGCCTCTTTTGTGTGCAGCCCAACACCCCTCCAAAACAGCCCACTAACCCATCCTAATCCCCTCCATGCTCTTGTTCGTTCGATCTCGATCGTGTGGGCGAAAACCGCTCGTCATTTGGAGTCTCCTAGCTCCCTCTACCTATATATAGGCCCTCTACCCCGAAATTTACGGATGAATCCACCCTTAACCCTAGTCTTCTTCCACCTTCCGCCGCCGGACATGTCTGTCCCGCGTCGGACGCGTCCGTCCCGCTCTCCCCGTCCAACCGCAGCGCGCCACGTCACCGCCGCCGGCCCCCTCTCT
>NC_057810.1:118247792-118263624 GCF_018294505.1 Triticum aestivum
CGTCTCCTCATCGCCCACGCCCGAACCGGCCCCTGGCCCCGACTCCGGCTGGACCTCGGCCCCACCGTCGCGCTGCCCTCAAGCTCCGGCGCCCCCTCACCAGTGCCGCCCGTCCCTCGCCATGTTCCCCAGCGCCGGCCATCCTCGTGACCCGCGCCAGATCTGGATCCCGAAGGTTGACCCCGTTTTTTTGTCTATCCCGAAATTATTTGCATTTTGGTCCCTTGTTCATCATGTTATATCTCTCTGCATACTGCTCCGTTTCGTGCGTGTAATATATAAAAATGTTCGCTGTTAGATACTCTACATTTCATTCCATTGTGTCATGCTTGTTTGAGTTCATCTTGATGCCCGAACCATCATTGCAAGAGTGCTATATGATGTTAATCTGCTGAAACTGTTATAGCTTGGTGATTTGTCATTTTTGTTGCATTTTGCGTGTGCATCCTATGAGCATGAACTCTACATGTGTTTTGAACTACATCATGCAATCTTTACAGAGGTGCAATCCATGTATTTTTGTGAGTCTTGTACTGAGTGCATCAAGCTTGTTAAGTAGGGTACTTGCTGTTACTGTTTTGCTAGTCTGAATATGTTATTTCGTGATGCTATGTAAACCTGCTGCTACAAGTCATTCTATGCATAATCTGAAGATGTTCACTAAGTATGTTTTATTTTGCATGCCTTTCTCTATCCATCCATGCCCCTGGTTGCCTTTATAGCCTGCTATAGCTTGTTGTAATCTTGCTCTCAAGTTGCTAAATAATGTTGCTGTCAGTCTGTTAACATTAAGTTCATTTTTTTCATGAGCTTTGCTAGTGATCCATGCACCCTATGAACTTTCTCTTGCCATCCTTAGCTTCATAAACATGTATTATTATTGTTGGTCACCTTGTCAGGCCATGTATTGCTTTGTGGTGTGTGGGACAAGCTCACCAACATGCCTACTTATCGTTGTTCCTGCCATGTTTGAATCTGTCATATCATTTTCCATGTTTACATGGGTGCCATCATATCTTATGATCCTTTTTGGCTCATGTTCAGTAAGGGACTTTTGTTCTATGCAATTAGTAGGTTTCATGCCATGCCTTTGTTTGCCATGTTAAGTTCATGTATCGTGTTGTATAATATCTCTAAAGATTGCAACCTGATGTTATTTCTGCAAAGTCTGAAACTGTTACTATATTTAATATTACCATGTCTTTTTGAGCATGTTCTAGTGATTTCTACAGATAGCTCAGTGTTCATGTTTTGTCATACTGTAACACCCACGATGCGGCTATATCTCCCACGTGTCGAAGCACGACTTAGAGGCATAACCCATGGTGGTTTTGTCGCAAGAAGGGTCATCTTCACACAATCCCATGTAATGAACAAGAATGGGATAAAGAGAGTTGGCTTACAATCGCCACTTCACACAATACATAATTTAAGATCATACAACATTCAAATACACTCATAGACCGGCTACGGTCAAGTTCAAATGAAAAGAAGACAACCCCAAATGCTAGATCCCCGATCGTCCCGACTGGGTACCTCTACTGATCATCTCGAAACGATACATAGTAACGACCAAGGGCCTCATCAAATTCCCACTTCAGCTCAGTAGCGCCATCTGCGCCAGTATCCTCGGCACCTACATCTGTTTTGGTAGAATCTGTGAGTCACGAGGACTCAGCAATCTCACACCCGCGAGATCAAGACTATTTAAGCTCATAGTTAGGTAAGGGGGTAATATGGTGGAGCTGCAGCAAGCACTAAGCAAATATGGTGGCTAACATACGCAAATGAGAGCGAGAAGAGAAGCAACACATAGGTCAAGAAACTAGAAGTGATCAAGAAGTGATCTTGAAACTACTTACGTCAAGCATAACACAAACCGTGTTCACTTCCCGGACTCCGCCGAGAAGAGACCATCACGGCTACACACACGGTTGATGTATTTTAAAGAGGTCAAGTGTCAAGTTATCTACAACCGGACATTAACAAATTCCCATCTGCCTCATAACCGCGGGCACGGCTTTCGAAAGATCATATACCCTGCAGGGGTGTCCCAACTCAGCCCATCACAAGCTCTCACGGTCAACGAAGGAATAGACCTTCTCCTGGGAAGACCCGATCAGTCTTGGAATCCCGGTTCGCAAAACATTTCGACAATGGTAAAACAAGACCAGCAAAGCCGCCCGATGTGCCGACAAATCCCGATAGGAGCTGCACATATCTCGTTCTCAGGGCAACACCGGATGAGACATCCTACAAGTAAAACCAACCCTCAAGTTTCCCCGAGGTGGCCCCATAGTCTACTCAGTTCGGACCAACACTCGAAGGAGCACTGGCCCGGGGGGGGGGGGTTAAAATAAATATGACCCTTGGGCTCGCAAAAACCCAAGGGAAAAGGGCTTAGGTGGTGATGGGGTTATGTACCTAGGGTAGGGTCACGGACCTGTCCCAAGTAACTTACCCTAGGACATCCCTAGAAGAGGTCGCCTTCCAGTCGACCAACGAGGGTTCACTCGACCAACGAGGACACACTCGACTGGCCTGAAGGACTCGACCACGAAGACGCACTCGACCACCAGAAGGTCAAGAGGCACTCTGCACCGCAACGGCCTGTAATTAAGTAGACTTTATGATAGTAAAGGCACTTTATGTGGGGCGTTACCAGTAACGCCCCAGACTTAACTCACCTTAAACCTTCTCCTACGTGGGCTGGCTGGGGTCCTGGCGCACTCTATATAAGCCACCCCCCTCCACAGGCAGAAGGGTTCGGCACCTTGTAATCCATACATTTATAATCCACTCGACCGCCTCCGGGCTCCGAGACGTAGGGCTGTTACTTCCTCCGAGAAGGGCCTGAACTCGTACATCCTTTGTGCTTACAACCTCTCCATAGCTAGGACCTTGCCTCTCAATACCTACCCCCCACTCTAGTGTCAGGCTTAGAACCACGACAGTTGGCGCCCACCGTGGGGCTAGTGTTTTAGCGATTTTGTGGAGAAGTTGCGATTCTTCCGAGTATTTTCATCATGGTGTCTGCTGGAGTTTTGATCGAGGGTCAAGAGATCCGTCTCGGCACTCTCACCTTCATCGCCGACGACTCCGCATGGCTCCAAGAGGCTCCGCTCGATGTTGATGCGCTCCCCGTCCGCGGTGCGACGCATTTCCGCGCATGTGTCCGCGGCGTTCTGTTGCGGCAACCGTCGACCCAGTATCGGTCAGTTCCTTCCACCCTCCCGGTCTCCCGCCAGCGCAAGCGCTCAGGTCGGTCGAGGCTTCAGCGATGGGTGAGTCACGCGATGGCTCGCCAGTCGACCACTACGCAAGTTGCGGCAATCGAGCCCAACGAATATCTCTACGGCTTGTTCGATCAGTCGACTGGCTCCGGAGAGACTGCATCCGAATGCGGAAGCAGTGATCCAGCGGCGGAAATCCTGATGGTCAACGGGCCTCATAGCCCTCCCGGCTTCGCCCGCGGTGGTGGAGCAGGCGACGGCGACGACCCTGCTCGAGGTTACGAAGAGTACCAGCCCGAGCCACTCGACTCTCTGCAAAGAGAAGAGCTTCGCCGCAGGAACGAGGATCCCCTGCGTATTCCTATCGCAGGAGAAACCCCCGAGGCTCGCGCCTTGGAGGAGGCGCGCCTGGCCAATTTGGCCGAGCGCACTCGACTGGAGAACCTTCAGCGAGCACTCGAAGAGCGCGCGCGGCAACGAGTTCCTGACACCAGTCGACGTCAACTCTTCCCGCCGACTCAGGTATATCGAACCCCGATTCAGAATTTAGCAGCAGCGACCCGTATAGCAGAGTCCATTCAGCCTTCGCAGTCAGAAGCTGGCAGAGGTTTGCTGCAGATCAGAGATCTGCTCCGGGCAGCAGGAGATCAGAATTCAGCCGTGTCTCAGTCGCGCAACAGGATTCACAGTCGATCTGTCACTGTGAATACGGTACAGTCGGCTCACAGCCCCAGATCGCCTCCGCGGCGCGAAGGGTATGAGCATCGGCGAGATCAATATGGCGACAGGCTCGACCGAGATGATAGGCGTCGAGTGCCTTATTCCCCTCCGAGGGGTGGGTCTTACGCTCCTCGGCAGCCAGATGATAGGCGTCAGTACAGTACAGGGCGTAGAGTTCCAGTTGACCCCAGGGAGCCAGGCTTCGACGCGCGATCCATTATCGTGCAAGGGTTGGTCGACCGGAACAGAGCCCATCGTGGTGCACTCGACAGAGAAGTGCCCACGAGCAGTCGAGTACATGTTTCTGGCCCTGAATGTTTCAGCAGAGCTATCAGAGCCGCTGTTATTCCCCCCAATTTCAGGTTGGCGACAGGAGTCAGCAAGTTCACTGGTGAGTCTAAGCCTGAAACTTGGCTTGAAGACTACCAAGTGGCAGTTCAGATCGGTGGTGGGAACGACGAGGTTGCGATCCAAGAAGCCCGCCACAGAATCTGCATTCCAGTCGTCCGGTGAGACGAAGCCTGTTCACATCCACCCGACCGACCCCGAAGCAGCTCCGACCCGCATCTCCACAACACTCGACCCAAAATAGGAAGAAGCGCTCATCCAGTTCCTCCGTGAGAACTGGGACATTTTTGCATGGAAGCCCGCTGACATGCCAGGTGTTCCCAGGGGACTGGCTGAGCATCGCCTAAGTGTCGACAAGTCTGCAAAGCCAGTAAAAGAACATCTTCAGCGGTCCGCCGTCCAGAAGAGAAAGGCCATCGGTGAAGAAGTGGCTCGACTGTTGGCGGCAGGATTTATCCGAGAGATATTCCATTCCGAGTGGCTCGCTAACGTCGTCATGGTTCCTAAGAAGGACAAGTCGCTCCGAATGTGCATTGATTTCAAGCACATAAACCGGGCCTGCCCGAAAGATCACTTTCCTCTCCCTCGCATAGATCAAATTGTTGACTCGACCGCGGGATGCGAGAGGCTGTCTTTTTTAGATGCTTACTCCGGGTACCACCAGATCCGTCTGTATGGACCCGATGAAGTAAAAACAGCTTTCATCACTCCATTCGGGTGCTTCTGCTATATCACCATGCCGTTCGGCCTCAAGAATGCCGGAGCCACGTTTATGCGAATGATTCAGAAGTGTCTGCTCACTCAAATCAATCGGAATGTGGAAGCTTATATGGATGATATTGTTGTCAAGTCACGAAAAGGTTCCGACCTGCTCGCTGACCTTGCCGAAACATTTGCCAACCTCAGAAGGTATGATATCATGCTCAATCCGTCAAAGTGCACATTTGGAGTTCCTGGTGGCAAGTTACTCGGTTTCCTCGTTTCCGAACGGGGAATCGACGCCAACCCAGAAAAGATTGGCACTATTCTCCGAATGAAACGCCCTGTGCGAGTGCACGATGTCCAGAAGCTTACTGGATGCTTGGCCGCTTTAAGTCGATTCATCTCGCGACTCGGTGAAAAGGCATTGCCTCTTTACCGACTGATGAAGAAGGCTGACAAGTTCGAGTGGACTCCAGAAGCTGATGCAGCGTTTGCCGAGCTAAAAGCTCTGCTCTCCACCCAGCCGGTGCTTGCTGCTCCAATCAGCAAAGAGCCCCTGTTGCTCTACATCGCAGCCACAGGACAAGTCGTCAGTACTGTGCTAACGGTCGAGCGGGAAGAAGAAGGAAAAGCTCTCAAAGTTCAGCGTCCAGTGTATTATTTGTCTGAAGTCTTGACTCCATCCAAGCAGAGATATCCTCATTATCAGAAGCTTGTGTATGGAATATACATGACCACGAAGAAGGTTGCTCATTATTTCTCTGACCATTCAATCACAGTCGTCAGCGACGCTCCACTATCAGAGATTTTGCACAACAGAGATGCAACTGGTCGAGTGGCCAAATGGGCGATTGAACTTCTTCCCCTTGATATCAAGTTTGAGGCAAAGAAAGCCATTAAGTCCCAGGCAATAGCAGATTTCCTAGCCAAGTGGGTCGAACAACAACAGCCGACTGAAGTTCACTCGGAGCATTGGACCATGTTTTTCGATGGCTCTAAGATGTTGAATGGTTCCGGTGCTGGGGTTGTCCTGGTTTCCCCCAGAGGAGATAAGCTCAGATATGTGCTCCAGATTCACTTTGATTCCTCCAACAATGAGGCAGAATATGAGGCCCTCCTATATGGGTTGCGCATGGCCATTTCACTCGGCGTCCGTCGCCTAATGGTTTATGGCGACTCAGATTTAGTGGTCAACCAAGTGATGAAAGAGTGGGACGTAAGAAGCCCAGCCATGACTGGATACTGCAGTGCAGTGAGGAAGCTGGAGAAAAAGTTCGAGGGGTTGGAGCTCCATCATATACCCCGACTGAAGAATCAAGCAGCTGATGATCTAGCAAAGATAGGTTCCAAGAGAGAAGCCATTCCGAGTGGTGTGTTCTTGGAGCATATACACACTCCATCAGTCAAAGAAGATCCTTTTACCGAAGAAACTCCGCAACCCAAGAGTGCCACAGATCCGACTGAAGTTGAAGTCCCAGCGGTGGTCGACTTGATCATGGAGGTTTTGGTAGTCATTCCCGACTGGACGATTCCATATGTTGCATATATCTTGAGGAAAGAACTTCCGGAGGACGAGGAAGAGGCTCGACAGATCGTCCGTCGATCTAAGGCCTTTACCGTCATCAAAGGACAATTATACAGAGAGAGTGCGACTGGAGTCGGACAGAAGTGCATTACACCAGAAGAAGGTCGACTCATCCTCAACGATATTCACTCGGGAACCTGTGGTCATCATGCATCCTCTCGAACCATCGTGGCCAAAGCATACCGAGCCGGATTTTACTGGCCCAAGGCGAATGAGATGGCAAAGGAGATAGTAGATAAGTGCGAAGGATGTCAGTTCTACTTGAATATGTCGCACAAGCCTGCGTCAGCTTTGAAGACCATCCCACTCGTCTGGCCTTTTGCAGTTTGGGGGCTGGACATGATCGGTCCTTTGAGAACAGGACGAAGTGGCTTCACGCATGTACTGGTGGCAGTCGACAAGTTCACCAAGTGGATCGAAGCTAAACCGATCAAGAGCCTCGACACCGGTACTGCTGTTAGCTTCATCAGGGAACTGGTATTCAGATATGGAGTCCCGCACAGCATCATCACGGATAATGGGTCGAACTTTGACTCAGAGGAATTCAGAACCTTCTGCAACTCCCAAGGCACGCGGGTCGACTACGCGTCGGTCGCTCATCCGCAGTCGAATGGACAAGCAGAGCGAGCTAATGGACTGATTCTCAAGGGGCTGAAACCGCGACTGATGCGTGATCTCAAACACGCGGCTGGAGCTTGGGTCGATGAACTTCCATCTGTGCTCTGGGGACTGCGGACCACGCCCAATCGGTCGACCGGAAGAACTCCATTCTTCTTGGTCTATGGAGCCGAAGCAGTCTTGCCAAGTGATCTTCTCCACAATGCTCCTCGAGTCGAAACCTACGACGAAGCAGAAGCTGAACAAGCGCGGAAGGACGCAGTCGACCTTTTAGAGGAAGAAAGGGAGATGGCTCTGATCCGGTCGACCATCTACCAACAAGATCTGCGCCGTTTCCACGCTCGAAATGTGAGAGGTCGAGCCTTCCAGGAAGGGGATCTGGTGCTCCGAGTGGATCAACACAAACCACATAAGCTTGCTCCTTCTTGGGAAGGCCCTTTCATCGTCACCAAGGTTCTCCACAACGGGGCATACCGTCTTTACAACGTCGAGCATAATATCGACGAGCCCCGAGCTTGGAACGCGGAGCTACTCCGCCCGTTTTACACTTAAGTTGTATCACTCGGATGAGTTGCAATAAAGAGCTTCTGTAATTCATGGGTTTAGAAATAATTGTGTCAGCACTTTTTCTTTTTGTCCACATAAAAACTCCCCCTCAGTGGGTGGCTTAGCTGCGAATCCGTTTCGCCTAAGTTTGGAAAAATCCTGTCGAGTGGTGAGCCAGACTCTCACTCGGAGGCTTAGCTGCGAATCCGTTTCGCCTAAGTTATAAAAATCCTGTCGAGTGGTGAGCCAGACTCTCACTCGGAGGCTTAGCTGCGAATCCGTTTCGCCTAAGTTATAAAAATCCTACCGAGTGATGAGCAATCCTCTCACTCGGGGGCTTAGCTGCAGTCCAAGCACTCGCCTAAGTTTATCAAAATCCTACCGAGTGGTGAGCAATCCTCTCACTCGGAGGCTTAGCTGCAGTCCAAGCACTCGCCTAAGTTATAAAAATCCTACCGAGTGGTGAGCAATCCTCACACTCGGGGGCTTAGCTGCAGCCTCGTGCTCGCCTAAGTTATCAAAATCCTGTCGAGTGGTGAGCCAGACTCTCACTCGGAGGCTTAGCTGCGAATCCGTTTCGCCTAAGTTATAAAAATCCTACCGAGTGGTGAGCAATCCTCCCACTCGGGGGCTTAGCTGCAGTCCAAGCACTCGCCTAAGTTTATCAAAATCCTACCGAGTGGTAAGCCAGCCTTCCACTCAGAGGCTTAGCTGCAGCCTCGTGCTCGCCTAAGTTATAAAAATCCTACCGAGTGGTGAGCAATCCTCTCACTCGAGGTCTTAGCTGCAGTCCAAGCACTCGCCTAAGTTTATCAGAATCCTACCGAGTGGTAAGCCAGCCTTCCACTCGGAGGCTTAGCTGCGGCCTCGTGCTCGCCTAAGCACAGGCACCTTGCTTTGAACCTGCAAAGGACATTTTGAGCCGAAGGCAATCATATTCAAACGCCGAATTCAAGTTCGAATCGATGTCTAAGGGAACCAAAAGTGCTCAGGCGTCAAGCCTGTTAAAGTTTGTCGGATACAATTCCACTCGGCATACCGAGGCAAATTTAAAAGAGTCGAGCCATAAGAAGTTTTTTACCCCTCCTGTGGAGGGCTGGAAGGTGCGACGAATTCATCAAGGTCAATCCCGTCGGCGATCCGAGTGGCAGCTGCAAGGAAAGTCTCCATGAAGGACCTAAAGTCGTGCTTCTTGGTATTGGCCACCCGAAGAGCCGCCAGCTTCTCCTCTCGTGCATCCTTGCAGTGGACTCGGGCCAGACACAGAGCGACATCTGCCCCACACCGAGCTGAGGACTTCTTCCATTCCTGCACTCGACCAGGGATCGTGTTCAAGCGGGCCATTAATGACTCAAGGTCATTCTGAAGTGTCTCCTCAGGCCAGAGCGTCGAGTCGATGCGAGATGTGGCGGCCTTCAGCCTGGCGAGATAATCCACGACGGATGCAACGCGAGATTCCAGTCGGAAGATATCCATGGCAACCTCGTCATTTACCGGAGAATTGACAGGGTCAAGGTTTGGCTCCAGTCGGCTGGTTTCTTCTTCAAAGTTTTGACAAAATTCTGCAAGAGTGATCGCTAAGTCAAGGGGATAGTCGAATGGAAGAAGCCACAGTCAGAAATACTTGCCGAACATGGAGGTTTACCTTCGAGCATAAGAAACAGCTTCTTGGCAAAGCCACTCAGGAAGGCCTCCAGCGCAGTCTTCTTCTCAGTCAATTTGCTGACTTGATCGGTCAAGGCAGCTTTGTCGGTTCTCAGTCGACTGACTTCTTTGTTGGCAATCCCAAGAGCAGTTTTCAGGTTGGTATTGTCCTGTTCAAGCTTGGTGACTGAAGCTAACTTCTCGTCAGCAAGCTTGATCTTCTCAGCTAGCTCAAGGTCTTTCTTCTGCTGGGCCTCCTTTACCTTACCTGCAAGACACAGCATGATCAGATGTTGAAACAAGCAAGAGGAAAAGCAGTTGTCAAGGTCTCACCAAACATACCTTCAGTCTCCTCCTTCGCCTTTGTCAGCTTCTCCTGAACCAGCTTCAAGCTCAGCTCGACTTGAGTGTGTTTCTGTTCTAGCTCTGAGTAGCGAGCCACAAGATCACAGGAGTTCTGCGAAGAGCCAATCGACTAAACGTCAAAAATAATTCACTTCCGAGTGAAAAAGGGAAAAACACAAGTTTCTAAGACTACAGCCGAATACAAGCATTCGACCGTAGTCTCGGGGACTACACCCAGTGGGTGCACTCAGCGTGCCCCCACTAATCCTGTTGAAGACAAAGTCGACCAGTCGACCTCAAAAAAAAAAAACAGTGTACGAGACGCATTCTCTAAGACTGTGATCAACTGCAAGCAGTCGACCACAGTCTCGGGGACTACACCCAGTGGGTGCACTCAGCGTGCCCCCACCGGTTTGCGAAATCCAGTCGACCAGTCGACTGATAGAAAGATCGACATTATAAAGCCTAAGGCCGACTGCCAGCAGTCGACCTTAGCCTTGGGGACTACACCCAGCGGGTGCACTCAGCGTGCCCCCGCTAACACGGAGTTTATTCAACACTCCCAGTGGGTAACCAATATAAATCCCGGAAAAGAAAAGTTTTTGAGAGCGTATCCAACAGAACAAACAGCAGTCGACTGACCTGAACATTGCTTTGGAGGGCAGAGCTGGCGTCATAGGCTGCTTGACTCGCATCCCGGATGGTCTTCAGCTGCTCCATCATGAGTCCCGCCTGGCGTATCGCCTCCTTCGCCGCACCAGCTTGGTCCTCTGGGACGTGGTGAGTCGTGAAGAGGGAAGGCTGCTGAGCACTCGTCAGTGGGGTCGCGAAGGTCACCGTGTGTCGAGTGGTGTTCTCTCCCTCCACAGTCAGAATCTCAGGCGCTGACGCATCCTGAGACACCTTGCCGGCAGGCGCTTTCCGACTCCTCCTGTGCTTCAGCGGCTCCTCATCCTCATCATCATCAGGCAGATCGATAACAGTGTTGGGTGGAGCTGCAGAGAAGTGTCAGGATCAGAGATCGCGAGTCAGTCGACTAAGTATGGTATTAAGGACACGGCACCTGGATTCGAAGTTGCGGCATCCTCCATCTCGTGGTCATCGGCCCGGGTCGAGGTCTCAGAAGTAGCAGCACTGCAGCTCCAAAGGATCAGTCGACTAACATCAGTGTCGACCAGAGATAAAGTTCGCATAAGAATAAGAAAATATGAACAAGGCTATTACCCTGAAATGGTGGGGATGGACACCTTCATCTTCGGCAGAAGCTTGGCCGGCTTCGATGAGGCCGCCCTGGGCTGCTTCGGCGCCTTTTCAGTCGGCGCCGGAGAGGTGGTCCGAGGGCGCTTGGTCGACTGGGCAGCGGTCGCTACCCCCTTACCACGTTCGGTTGAGGGGTCGTGGACAAGTTTCGACCGCCTTTCTGAGCGCGGTGGAACGACCTCCTCCTCCTCTTCTTCCTCGTCCTCGAGGTCATCTTCATCACCCTCATCATCATCATCGTCGTCGTCATCCCCTGCAGCATCCGAGTCCCATTCCTCCTCTCCCTGGCTCTCGCCCCCGCTCGCCTCACCTCCGCTCGCCTCGCCCCCGCTCGCCTCGCCTTCTTCAGTCGAAGTTTGTGCCCCATTGGGCATCGAGTACAGCTCGGTGAAGGCCTAGCAGTCGCCCAAACAACGATCAGTCGACCAGTCGACAGGATCGGCAAGAATGAATACAACAAAGACACGACGGAAAGCAGAGCAAGTGTACCTTGTTTGGGATGCTGTCGTGGTCGAGTGGAGGAATCCTTCTGGCTCCGCGCGGGTTGTCCCTGTTCCCGGTAACGGCTACCATCCACCTTTCCAGAGTGTCATCGTCGACTTCTTCTGGATGGACTCTGGTCTCGTCCGCGGGCCCACAGTACAACCACATGCAGTGGCTCCGGAACTGGAGAGGTTGGATGCGGCGCTTGAGGAAAACCTCCAAGAGGTCCATGCCTGTCACTCCGTCCCGAACCAGCTGCACCACTCGCTCCATCAACATCTTCACGTCGGCTTTCTCCTCCGGAATCAGCTTCAGAGGGGAGGGCTTGTTCACTCGGTCCATGGTGAATTGAGGGAGTCCACTCGACTGCCCTGGCGTCGACTGGACCTGGCAGTAGAACCAAGTCGACTGCCAGCCCCTGACGGACTCGGGAAAAGACATGGGCGGGAATGTGCTATTGTTCCTCACCTGAATCCCCAGGCCCCCACACATTTGGACGACTCGGGTCTTCTCGTCACCTGGGCTCGCCTTCTTCACGGTCTGAGAGCGACACGTGAAGATACGTTTGAACAAACCCCAGTGCGGTCGACAGCCCAAGAAACCCTCGCACATGGACACGAACGCAGCAAGGTAGGCAATGGAGTTTGGGGTAAAGTGGTGGAGCTGCGCTCCAAAGAAATTCAGGAAGCCACGGAAGAAAATGCTGGGTGGCAAGGAAAACCCTCGGTCAACATGAGTGGCCAGGAGCACGCACTCACCCTCTTCTGGTTGTGGCTGCCACTCCTTCCCCGGCAGCCTCGCAGCTCCGTGAGGGATCAAGCCCTCGTTGGCCATGTCGAGGAGGTCCTTCTCTGTGATGGTCGACTGGATCCAGTCTCCTTGGACCCAGCCTTTCCGCAGGCGGGATCTGGACGAAGACCCCCTGCGGGTGGTAGATCTCCCCTTCGCCATCTCCGATGCCGACGCTTTCTTGGCACGCTCCAGCGCCGCCGTCTTCTCCTTGGCCATGGTCGCCGGCGAAATGCGTGAAGGAAAGTGGTGCAGAGGTGAGAGCGAGCGCGCTGAGCAGAGAGGAAGGAGGCAGAGGGAGAGAGAGAGAATGCTGAGGCGCAGCACAGAAATCCCCACCGGGCGCATATATAAGGTCTCTTCCGAGTGGCTGACATGTGGGCCCGGTCGATCTAATCATATCTGGGAGCAGTTATGGGGACTGGATACGTGGCGAAAAAGGCGGCGCGGAGATCGAGGCGTCTATGCCCCGTCCCATCCGAACGCCGCGGTCCGCCCCGCTTCGCGCGCGCCCCCGAATTTCGCACCCCGCAGAATCCGCGAACAACAAATCTGCCTGTCAGACGCGGCGATTCCGGCGAAACGTCGCTCGGAGATCGACGAAGTTCGAAAGATCACTCGACGCAAAAATAGAATGGATCGAGTCGACCGAAGACGATTTGCTCCTTGTCAACGAAGAGATTCTTTGATCCAGAACAGCGCACAACTAGAGCGCAAAGGTTAATCGGAAACGACGTCAACTCCTCCTTCACTCGAAGCCTCAATCCATTCGGGGGCTAATGATGGGGTTATGTACCTAGGGTAGGGTCACGGACCTGTCCCAAGTAACTTACCCTAGGACATCCCTAGAAGAGGTCGCCTTCCAGTCGACCAACGAGGGTTCACTCGACCAACGAGGACACACTCGACTGGCCTGAAGGACTCGACCACGAAGACGCACTCGACCACCAGAAGGTCAAGAGGCACTCTGCACCGCAACGGCCTGTAATTAAGTAGACTTTATGATAGTAAAGGCACTTTATGTGGGGCGTTACCAGTAACGCCCCAGACTTAACTCACCTTAAACCTTCTCCTACGTGGGCTGGCTGGGGTCCTGGCGCACTCTATATAAGCCACCCCCCTCCACAGGCAGAAGGGTTCGGCACCTTGTAATCCATACATTTATAATCCACTCGACCGCCTCCGGGCTCCGAGACGTAGGGCTGTTACTTCCTCCGAGAAGGGCCTGAACTCGTACATCCTTTGTGCTTACAACCTCTCCATAGCTAGGACCTTGCCTCTCAATACCTACCCCCCACTCTACTGTCAGGCTTAGAACCACGACAGGTGGCAAATGGTAAAACCAAGGTTGGGCCTTGCTGGAGGAGTTTTATTCAAAGCGAACTGTTAAGGGGGTCCCATAAATCACCCAACCGTGTAAGGAACGCCAAATCAAGGAACATAACACCGGTATGACGGAAACTAGGGCGGCAAGAGTGGAACAAGTCACTAGGCATAAGGCCGAGCCTTCCACCCTTTACCAAGTATATAAGGTGCATTAATTTAAACAGGAGATATTGTGATATCCCAAAATATCCATGTTCCGACCAAGAACAAACTTCATCTTCACCTGCAACTAACAACGCTATAAGAGGGGCTGAGCAAAAGCGGTGACATAGCCAGACAAGGGTTTGCTAGGACAGGAAGGTTAGAGGTTTAACATGGCAATAGGTAGGCATGGTAAACAATGGCAGGTAGAGCTAACATAGCGAAAGAGCGAGTACTAGCAAGCAAAGATAGAAGTGATATCGAAGGTATGATCATCTTGCCTGCAAGGTTCTCAGAGTTGTCGAAGGTTGGATCCTCGTAAGCATTCTCAACAGGTTCCTCGTGCACGTACTCGTCTCCCGGCTCTACCCAAAGCAAGAACACAAGCAAGGAACCACAATAAATCACGGTGCAATGCACAAACAACATGATGCAATACATGTCATGCTATGCGAGATGTGATATGCAATGCATATGCGTGCTTCGGAAGGACAGATGATGAACAATGCATCAACTTGGTAAACCAAGTATTCCGCTGGAAAGATGAGATGATTTCGGTTGAAATCGATATAAAGATCACCGGATTCCGATGCACGGTTTGCAAATGGCAAGCAAGACAAGTATGGCACAAAGCTGCGATTAACAGCACGATGCTACTTAGCATGCATCAATAAACTATGCTACAGCACCCCAACATTAAAACAAAGCATATAGAGATCATCTACAGGAGATGCTTTACAAAAGAGAAACACTGATCTACGGCTACATCACATCATAACAGGTTCAAACAAGCATGGAGAAAGTGCATAAAAATATCAGGTTGGACATGGCATAAACAACATCACGAAGCAATGTTCAGAGTAGGCTATCAACATGCTATAGGAACTTATAATATCAAAGCAAGGCATGGCATGAATCTACTCAAAGCATAGATCAAAAGTCCCTTACTGACCATAAGCCAAAAAGGATCAGAAAATATGATGGCGCCCACGTAAACATAGCAAGTTTCGTTAACAGATTCAGCAAACAAAGCATGGCATTGAAATAATTACGAAGGCACCTTCGTGAGCTTGATGCACTCACTACAGAGCACCTCATGATAAACATAGCATACATCCATCAAGAAGACATGTCATAGAAGGTATACATGGCAAGAAACAACATCATAGTATATCCGGACCAACTACAACAACCTCGGCCAAATTGAATAACATGTAAACAATCTGCCAGGAAACATTTTGAAGCAAAAGTAGAGCATAAAAATGACATGCTAGACTACTCCATAATTGCAACCAGGACCATGGATGGATAGAGAATAACCATGTTTTCAAGACACCCTTACTGAAGAATCTCAAATTATGCATGGATCTCTCTGTAGCAACATGTTTACATGGCATGAAAATTACAGCAGAACAGGGACTAAAATCAGCATTAACACGAAGCCTAGTCTGCATGCTTGTGCTAGTCACCACATTGATCACAAAAATACATGGTAAGCACGTCTGTAAAGAATACATAGCCTAGTTCGAAACACATTTAGGGACCAAGTCCATAGGATGCACACATCAATCATGGCAAAAATGACAAAAGAGCTCGTTCTGATAAGAATCTGGAACTAACATTATGAAGCCCTCTTCCAACAGCATTTCGGGGGTCAAGATGAGCTCAAATGTAAATTAAGCAATGGAATGGAATGATGTACTCTTCGAGGCAAACAATTTGACATATTACACGCCCAAAACGGAGCTACGGATGCGGAGATGTGATGCGATGAAGGTGCAACAATATTTCTGCAAATTATTGACTTAGACGATTTCGGGGGGGAGAAGAAGTCAACCGTGGCTTGGATCTGGATCTGAGCCGGATCCGAGGCTCGCCGGAGTCGGGGACGTGGCCGGAGGGAGATGGCCGGGGCTGGTTCGTCGGGGGAGAGGCCAGAGGAGGGCGCTGGCGGCGAGATCCGGCAGCGGCCTCCGAGGCGACCGGGCGCGGCCGCGGAGTCCTCGGGCGGCGGCGCGACGCTGGAGAGCGG
>NC_057810.1:118264289-118277644 GCF_018294505.1 Triticum aestivum
TGCCGCGTCGCGGTTCGTCCGGGGCGGAGAGGCGGACGTGTCCGGCTGCGGCCGGACGTGTCCGGTGGCGGCGGGGACGAATCTGCTAGGGTTTCCCCGTGAATTTCGGTGGAGAGGCTATATTTATAGGTAGAGGGAGCTAGGTGTGTCCAAATGAGGTGCGGTTTTCGCCCACACAATCGTGATCGAACGACCGAGAGCATGGAGGGGAGTTAGACGGGTTATTGGGCTGTTTTGGAGGGGTGTTGGGCTGCAACTTAAAAGAGGCATTTGCGGGAGTGCGGTTAACCGTTGGAGTACCAAACGAGCTCCAAATGACCCGAAACTTGACAGGTGGTCTACCGGTGCTATACCAGGGCCACTTGCCAAGGCTCAGTCCATTCCGAGAACGTTCAACACCCGCACACGAAAAGAGACAAGAGGGGGGGGTACACCGGTGCATGAGGGAGTGTCGGATTGCAAAACGGACAACGGGGAAAATGCTCGGATGCATGAGACGAACACGTATGCAAAATGAAATGCACATGATGACATGATATGAGATGTATGACATGAATAAAATGCAAAACAAAACACAAAACCCAAACACGGAGGGAATATCATATCACATCGCCGAAAATGTCAAGAGTTGGAGATACAAATATGGAAAGTTATATCCGGGGTGTTACAACACTCCACCACTACAAGAGGATCTCGTCCTGAGATCTAGGACTGAAAGAACTCCGGATATTCGGAACGGAGGTAATCCTCGCGCTCCCAGGTGGCTTCTCGGTCGGAATGGTGTGACCACTTCACTTTCAGGAATTTGATTGACTTGTTGCGAGTCTTGCGCTCGGTTTCTTCAAGAATAGCAAGAGGGTGCTCATGATAAGAGAGATCTTCTTGGAGGTCGATCTCTTCAAAGTTGATAGTGCACTCAGGAGTCTTGAAGCACTTGCGAAGCTGTGACACGTGAAACACATCGTGCACGTTTGCAAAGTAGGATGGAAGCTCAAGTTGATAGGCAAGGTCGCCTCTTTTGCCAATGATCTTGAAAGGACCCACGTATCTAGGGGCAAGCTTCCCTTTGATACCGAAGCAACGAGTGCCTTTCATTGGAGAGACGCGGAGGTAGACATGGTCTCCGATTTCAAAAGCCAAATCACGGTGCTTGCTATCATAGTAACTCTTCTGTCGCGATTGCGCGGCTTTGAGATTCTCACGAATGACTTTGCACATTTCTTTGGCTTCTGTGATCAAGTCGTTGCCAAGAAGTTGGCGTTCACCTGTCTCAGACCAATTGAGAGGAGTACGGCACTTTCTGCCATAGAGGATTTCGAATGGGGCCTTGCCCGAACTCGCATGGAAGCTGTTGTTGTAGGATAACTCGGCATATGGAAGACAATCTACCCACTTCATACCGAAAGAGATGACACAAGCCCTGAGCATATCTTCAAGGATTTGATTGACTCGCTCGACTTGGCCACTTGTTTGAGGATGGAAAGCTGTGCTGAAACGAATGTTGGTGCCCATGGCCGTCTGAAAGGAGTCGGAGAACTTAGAAGTGAAGATGCTTCCACGATCTGAAGATATCAATTGTGGAATGCCGTGCAAGGAGACATTCTGGAGGTGTATAGCTCTGCCAGCTGAGCTGCTGTGATAGATTCTTTGATAGGAAGAAAATGAGCCACATTGGTAAGCTTGTCAATGACAACGAATATAGCATCATTTCCACGCTTGGACTTAGGAAAACCAGTCACGAAGTCCATCTCGATATGCTCAAACTTCCATTCCGGAATAGCAAGAGGTTGAAGGAGACCAGCTGGTCGTTGGTGTTCTGCTTTCACTCTTCTGCAGACATCACATTCATTCACGAATTGAGCAATCTCTCGCTTCATTCGAGTCCACCAATATGACTGCTTGAGGTCATGGTACATCTTTGTACTTCCAGGATGAATGGATAGGAGGGAATTGTGTGCCTCATTCATGATGACTTTTCTCAGATCACCTTTTGGAACCACAATTCGATCCTCGAAGAAAAGAGTATCTTTGTCATCCAAGCGATAGCACTTGTACTTGGGAATGCCCTTGTCAATACCATGTTTCTCCTTTTCACCATGGTATCCAGGAGTTGTGCCTCACGAATTTGATCTTCCAAAGTAGGAGAGACTATGAGGTTGGCAAGAAAGCCTTGAGGAACAACTTGAAGATTCAGCTTGCGAAAAGCCTCACAAAGATCCGGTTGAAATGGCTTGAGAATTAGACTGTTGCAATAAGCCTTTCTGCTCAGAGCATCTACAATCACATTCGCCTTGGCAGGAGTATATTCGATACTCGGATTGTACTCCTGAATCATTTCGACCCATCGAGTTTGCCTAAGGTTAAGGTTGGGTTGAGTGAAGATATACTTGAGGCTCTTGTGATCGGTGAAAATGTTCACTTGCCTTCCCAATAAGAGATGTCTCCATGTTATCAATGCATGGACAACTGCCGCCAACTCAAGATCGTGAGTGGGGTAGTTCTTTTCGTTGGGCTTCATCTGACGAGAGGTATAGGCCACAACTTTCTTCTCTTGCATCAACACAGCACCGAGACCTTGAAGGGAAGCATCACAGAATACTTCGAATGGCTTGGATTCATCTGGAGGAGTCAAGACAGGAGCTCTGACTAGCTTCTCTTTGAGGGTGTTGAAAGCGACATCACACTCAGGCGTCCAGACATACTTGACATGCTTCTGGAGGAGGTTGGAAAGAGGCTTAGCAATCTTAGAGAAGTTCTCAATGAATCTTCGGCAATAGCTTGCAAGACCAAGAAAACTGCGGAGCTGCTTGACATTCTGAGGAGGTTCCCAATTCAGAACTGCAGAAACCTTCGCTGGATTAACAGCAATTCCCTTGGTGGAGATGATGTGACCAAGATAAAGAACTTCATCAAGCCAGAACTCACATTTGGAAAACTTCGCATAGAATTGATGCTCTCTGAGCTTGTCGAGCACCAATCGCAAATGTTTCCCATGATCCTTCTTATTCTTGGAGAAGACCAAAATATCATCGAGATACACCAGAACAAATTCATTGGTTTAGGGGTTGAAGATAAAGTTCATCATGCGAGAGAACGTTGGAGGAGCATTGACAAGGCCGAAAGACATGAAAGTATATTCATAAGAACCATAGCTTGTTCTGAATGATGTCTTGGGGATATCTTCTTCACGAATGCGAATCTGATGATAACCCATACGAATGTCAAGCTTGGAGAAGACTTTAGCACCTTTGAGTTGCTCGAAGAGCTCATTGATGTTGGGAAGTGGATACTTGTTCTTGATTGTCTTCTTCTTCAATGGGCGGTAATCGACGCAAAGTCGGTCAGTGCCATCCTTCTTCTGGACAAAAAGAACTCCACAACCCCATGGGGAAGAACTCGATCTGATCAAACCCAAAAGCTCTTGTTCATCGAGCTGCTTCTTTAATTCCTTCAGCTCCTTGGGTCCAAGCTTGTAAGGACGCTTGCAAACGGGTTCTGTTCCAGGCTCAAGATCAATAACGAACTCGACTGGCCGATGAGGAGGCATACCCGGAAGCTCTTCTGGAAAGACATCTTGGTACTCACAAACGACTGGAATTTGAGAAATAGCATCCAATTCGCCCTTCTCATTGAGAGAAAACAACCGAATGGTTTCATCACGAGCGGCATAGATGATAACATCCTCAGAAGGGTGTGTCAATTGAATTTGCCTGGCAGCACAATCAAGCTGAGCCTTGTGCTTAGAAAGCCAGTCCATCCCAAGAATAAGATCAATATCAGAATCGCCAAGAACAACTGGAGAAGACAGAAATTTATAGTCGCCCATCTGGATGGAAACATCAGGAGCAACGAAACTGGAAGTCATAAGTCTTCCCGGAGAAACAACTTGCATTACTTTGGACAAGACCTCTGTGCCCACATTGTGCTCGGATGCAAATGGGTATGACATGAAAGAATGCGATGCACCAGTATCAAATAAAACTTTAGCAGGAATATCATTAACTGGAAGATTACCGATGATCACATCCGAAGAATCCTCTGCCTGAGCTGCATTCAACATGTTCACATTTGCAGACTTTGGATTATGCTTGACCACTACATTGCTTGAAGATCTCACAGGAGGAGGAGGAAGGCGCCTTTGATTCAAGCATTTGTTCGCGTAGTGGCCTTTCTGCTGGCACTTGTTGCAAGTCACTTCTGAGAGCGGACGGTGATAAGGAGCACTTGACCTTGGAGCTTGAGGCTGAGACTTGTTCTGATAGCTTGGGTTGGGTTGGTGGGAAGATCCACGACCACCTGAGTTCTTCTGTTGGTAAGGCTGACGAAACGGAGGAGGAGGAAGATAAAACTTCTGCTGCTTAGCTGCCACATGTGAGGAAGAAGAAGATTGCACTGCATCTCTGATTCTCTTCTTAGAATCCTCACACTTGAGCTGATCACCTTCTTGCTTGAGTGCCATATTGTAGAATTGATCAAACTGAGTAGACTCAATAAGAACGAGAGCTAACTGCATATCCTCTCTAAGGCCACCTCTGAACTAATAGATCATACTCTTCTCATCTACAACATCTTGCTTAGCAAAGCGAGCAAGTTTCTGAAACTGCTTGTTGTATTCATACACTGACATGTTGCCTTGCTTGAGATTGCGGAACTCCTCACGCTTTCTCTCAACAACACTGGTAGGAATATGGTGAGCTTTAAAGTCCCGACAGAAATCAGTCCAAGTAATCACTCGACCACCTCTGGAATCCTTGTATTGCTGGAACCAATCAGCTGCCTCATCCTTGAGCTGAAAAGAAGCGAACTTGACATAATCCTCAGGCCTGACATTGCTGCATTCAAAATGCTTGTTGATATCCACGAGCCAATCATCGGCGTCTGTGGCCTCGACACAATAGCTGAAAGACTTCGGCTGATTTGCAAGGAATTGGTTGAGGGTTGGAAACTGAGGCTGATGATTGAACTTCCCTTGACCTTGATTCCCTTGGTTTCCTTGGCCTTGGTTGCGCTCTTGCTTGAGCTAGATCATCATCTGAGCATGGGCGTTAGAGTGTAACGCCCCGGATACAACTTTCCATATTCGTAACTCCGACTCTTGCCTTTTCCGGAGATGATATATGATATTCCCTTCGTGGTTGGGTTTTTGTCTGTTGTTTTGCATTTTGTTCTTGTCTTGCATTTCATCTCATATCATCATGCGCATTGCATCGGCATCGTTTTCTAAAACTTGCATCCGTTCTGGTTCCGCCGGTTCTCTCCGTTGTCCGTTCTGAGCCCGACCACACTCGCACGCGCCCGCGGCACCTCCGAAATATTATTTTATAAGTGGCATAAAAATGTTCTCGGAATGGGTTGCAACTTGTCATGCGGTCTTATTATAGTGTAGACAGGCCGCCTGTCAAGTTTCGTCGCATTCGGAGTCCGTTTAACTGCCCAACTGTTAAATATGTAATCGCGATATAGTCGGTTTAATCGTCGGATGTTTCGGTCTCCGAAACTGCCCTGGGCCGCACCTCTTCTCTCTCTTCTCAGCCCAACTCCTCCGCACAGCCCACCTAACCCATCTTAAAACCCCCCTTGTCTTCGTTGACCTCTCTTAGACCCCTCACGCGCGTCTGAAACCTGCCCCGAACCCGACCCGCTCGGTCATCACCGATGGGTCCGGATCATCCCCAAACCTCTATAAAACATCACCGGTTTCTTTGTTGGACTCTCTTAGCCTACCTACTATATATGGACACCCCTTGTCCATTTTGGGCAGCCTAACCCCCCTCCACCTACCTCTAGCCTTCCCCCTCCCTCAGAATCCGCGCCGCCCCACCTCCTCCCTGTCACTTGGCCTCCTCCCATTGGCCAGCCGCCGCTGTGCAGCCTCCCTCGCCCAACCGGAAGCCTCCACATCGCCTCCCCCTCAGCCTCCTCCGCCGCTGGCCTGCTCCAGTCCGTCCAGGCCCACCCCGGGCCGAATCGGGCCTGAGCCGCCGCCGCCGCTCCCGCAGGAGTCTGCCCGTGCGTCGTCCTCGTGCGCTCCCGATCTGGATCGAGGGGAGGAGCCCCTCGACCCCGATTTCTCTCCCCTCACCGAACCCAGCCCGCCGCCGGCGAGCCCCGTCGCCGGAGCCCCACCGGACCCCGCCTCCTCCGTCGCCCAGATCGTACCGCGTGTCGCCCTAATCCTCCTTCTTCCCTCCTCTCCTCCCTCACAGCTCTCTCTCTCCCTCCTTGCCGTGAACAGGAGCGCTGCCGTCGCCAGGGACCGTCTTGACCCGACGAGCCGCTGCCGGATCCGTCCTCTGCTCCCTCCCCCGCGTCCATTCCCGACCTCCACGCTCGTCGCCGTCGCCGAGAGGACCTCCTGCCGCCGGTCTTCTTCTGCGTTGGAGGGTGAACGAGGCAGCGCTCGCTGCCATTGACCGCACCGCCGCCGTGCTAGTCAGCTGCCTAGGCTGCCAGCTGCGCCAAGCCCCAGCCCACCATATCTGCCGGCCTGCCAGGCCTCTCCACCAGCTGGGCCGAGCCCATGGGTGAGATGCCCCAGCGCCTCCCTTTTTTTCTTTCCTTCTGCTGGGCCTGTTCCAGTGGTTTCGGCCCGCGTAGGTTTTCTTTTTAGCATCTGTGAATTTGTCTAATTATCCAGCGATTTACAGTTCTACAGAAAACCCCTCATTATTCATGCATTTAATAACTCACAAACTGTGCATCACATGTAAATAATTTATATATGTAAAATGCTCAAAAAATTGTGTAGATTAATAATATGTCATTTTCACCCATGTTAAAAATGTTTAACATGCTGTTTGTGTTTATTTTGCATAATGCCATGCTAAAATGCTTTATTTCATAACTAACCGTAGCTCCGTTTTAAATAAACTTTATATGTAAATGGGGTGGAAAAATGCCTAGTTTAACATGGTCCACTTTATTTTCCTGTCTAACTACTCTAAAATTGTGTTTAGGGCAGAACAGTACCGAATCTAAAATATGCACATGGGGATTTTCCGGAATTATTGTTTGTTGTTCCGGCCTCATTTAAAATTGCCTAGATAGGTAGTTTGGTTATACTTCACCTCTTGCCATGTTAATCAACATTTAATATTGATGTGTACCTAAACGAGATTAAACTAAATATTTGATGTGGTGTTTCGTCAATATGCAACTCGTTGCATATTGAGCTCCACTTAACTTGTAGTATTGCTTGTTGCACTTTGCCATGCCATGCCTCTTTAAACCAGACATGCATCATACTTGATTGTGCATCATGCCATGTTTATGCTTGTGCATTTACCATGTTGTTTGTTTCTTTCCGGTGTTGCTTCTTAGTTCCGGTAATGTTGCGATTGTGAGGATTCGTTCGACTACGTCCGCTTGTCTTCTTCATGGACTTGTTCTTCTTCCGTGCGGGATCTCAGGCAAGATGACCGTTACCCTGGATCTCACTACTATCTTTGCTATGCTAGTTGCTTCGTTCTATCGCTATGCTGCGTTACCTATCTGTTGCTCTTCAAGCCTCCCATATTGCCATGAACCTCTAACCTTTGACACCCTTCCTAGCAAACCATTGTTTGGCTTTGTTACCGCTTTGCTCAGCCCCTCTTATAGCGTTGTTAGTTGCAGGTGAAGTTGAAGATTGCTCCATGGTGGACAGGATTTTGGTTGGGATATCACAATATCTCTTATATTATTAATGCACCTATATATTTGGTAAAGGGTGGAAGGCTCGGCCTTATGCCTGGTGTTTTGTTCCACTCTTGCGGCCCTAGTTTCCGTCATACCGGTGTTATGTTCCCGGATTTTGCGTTCCTTACGCGGTCGGGTGATTTATGGGACCCCCTTGACAGTTCGCTTTGAATAAAACTCCTCCAGCAAGGCCCAACATTGACTTTTACCATTTGCCTCACCACCACCTACTTTTCCCTTGGGAGTAATTAACCCAAGGGTCATCTTTATTACAGCCCCCCCCCCCGGGCTAGTGCTTGTCTAAGTGTTGGTCCGAACTAGAGCCCTTTGCAGCGCCCCCTCAGGGAAACTTGAGGTCTGGTTTTAGTTGTACGGATTGCTCATCCGGTGTTGCCCTGAGAACGAGATATGTGCAACTCCTATCGGGATTGTCGGAGCATCGGGCGGCTTTGCTGGTCTTGTTTTACCATTGTCAAAATGTCTTGTAAACCGGGATTCCGAGTCTGACCGGGTCTTCCTGGGAGAAGGTCTATTCCTTCGTTGATCGCGAGAGCTTGTCATGGGCTAAGTTGGGACACCCCTGCAGGGTATAATCTTTCGAAAGCCGTGCCTGTGGTTATAGGCAGATGGGAATTTGTTAATGTCCGGTTGTAGATAACTTGACACCAGATCCGAATTAAAATGCATCAACCGTGTGTGTAGCCATGATGGTCTCTTTTTGGCGGAGTCCGGGAAGTGAACATGGTCTTTGGGTTATGTTTGACGTAAGTAGGAGTTCAGGATCACTTCTTGATCATTGCTAGCTTGACGACCGTTCCACTTGCTCTCTTCTCGCTCTTATTTGCGTATGTTAGCCACCATATATGCTTAGTCCCTACTGCAACCTCACCACTTTACCCCTTCCTTTCCCTTTAAGCTTTGCTAGTCTTGATACCCATGGTAATGGGATTGCTGAGTCCTCGTGGCTCACAGGTTACTACAACAACAATTGCAGGTACAGGTTCATGCGATGATCATGACGCGAGAGCGATGTTTGCTTGCGTTGAGTTCTTCTTCTGCTTCTTCTTCGATCAGGGGATAGGTTCCAGGTCGGCAGCCTGGGCTAGCAGGGTGGATGTCGTTTGAGCTTCTGTTTGTGTTTCATCCGTAGTCAGATGTTGATCTTATGTATTGCGATGTTGTATTCGTGTGGCATTGTATGCCTTATGTATGTATCCCCATCTATTATGCAATGTTGATGTAATGATATCCACCTTGCAAAAGCGTATCAATATGCGGGTCTATCCTTGGTGGGACCTTCGAGTTCCTTTTGGATAGGGTCGCATATTGGGCGTGACATAGAGGCTGCCATCAAAGCTTCCCATGCCTCCGGAGGCTGAGGTGGAGGTGGAGGGTTTGCCTGACTCCCATCATTGCGATCTGGATTCTGATGCGTTGGCGGAGCCATCCTGAAGAGGGTGACATCCGTTAGAATCTTGATAGACAGATAGACAAGTTGAATCAACGGATAGAAATTGCAACATATAGTCTTCACAATAAACATTCGAACAAAGATGAACGAATGAATTCCAAAGTAAACATCACACGTCCATTAAGGTGAGAAGCCACCAGAATAGAGATTGATGAATGAAATAAACAAGGTACAACTAGAACAAATAAGTGGTAAGGATTACCCAATCACAAACCAAATATCTGCGGGAAGAAATGCTAGAGCTACTTGAATCCCACCTATAAACTCCCAAAACTTTCTGGTTATGCAATCAGGTGTTGGGGATACAGGGGAAGCACAATATCTCACCCAAACTAACAATCCCTACATCCAGCTGTATCCATCCGTCAACACATAACCAAGAAACCTTCGGAAATCGTGTACCTCAACCTTCGAAAAGCATCCGTTATACGAGTTATGGCAATACTCCCGAGCTTGCCCCAGTACTGGGTTATCGGGGTTATCTCACCAACAACTGCATAAAAGAGATTTTCGATGTCGGCAAATCTCAGGTATTCCAGAACTGCAATGATAAAATTGTGACGACAACACCTCGGAGCTCTACTCCCCGGGACACTGCCACAACCCCTAAATGTCAGGAGGCACCAAGAACAATGTTCTCATCACAAAACCATCGAAACGATTCCAAGATACCCGTGTGATCCTAAAAAAAATTAGTGAAAAATTTGAGAAGAGGATAGTCAAAACATCTATGACAGCAGACCTCACCACGAAGGGACTAAGGAGTAAAAATAATCCTACTCTCCGATATATATAATCCTAAGACTCAAAACATTTTTGTTCTAGACTCAACATCGCCAGCAAACAATCAAGTAGGGGGCTCCTAAGTCGGGGATGGCTCTGATTACCAACTTGTAACACCCACGATGCGGCTATATCTCCCACGTGTCGAAGCACGACTTAGAGGCATAACCGGATGGTGGTTTTGTCGCAAGAAGGGTCATCTTCACACAATCCCATGTAATGAACAAGAATGGGATAAAGAGAGTTGGCTTACAATCGCCACTTCACACAATACGTAATTTAAGATCATACAACATTCAAATACACTCATAGACCGGCTACGGTCAAGTTCAAATGAAAAGAAGACAACCCCAAATGCTAGATCCCCGATCGTCCCGACTGGGCACCTCTACTGATCATCTGGAAACGATACATAGTAACGACCAAGGGCCTCATCAAATTCCCACTTCAGCTCAGTTGCGCCATCTGCGCCAGTATCCTCGGCACCTGCATCTGTTTTGGTAGAATCTATGAGTCACGAGGACTCAGCAATCTCACACCCGCGAGATCAAGACTATTTAAGCTCATAGTTAGGTAAGGGGGTAATATGGTCGAGCTGCAGCAAGCACTAAGCAAATATGGTGGCTAACATACGCAAATGAGAGCGAGAAGAGAAGCAACGCATCGTCGAGAAACTAGAAGTGATCAAGAAGTGATCCTGAAACTACTTACGTCAAGCATAACACAAACCGTGTCCACTTCTCGGACTCCGCCGAGAAGAGACCATCACGGCTACACACACGGTTGATGTATTTTAAAGAGGTCAAGTGTCAAGTTATCTACAACCGGACATTAACAAATTCCCATCTGCCTCATAACCGCGGGCATGGCTTTCGAAAGATCATATACCCTGCAGGGGTGTCCCAACTCAGCCCATCACAAGCTCTCACGGTCAACGAAGGAATAGACCTTCTCCCGGGAAGACCCGATCAGTCTCGGAATCCCAGTTCGCAAAACATTCCGACAATGGTAAAACAAGACCAGCAAAGCCGCCCGATGTGCCGACAAATCCCGATAGGAGCTGCACATATCTCGTTCTCAGGGCAACACCGGATGAGACATCCTACAAGTAAAACCAACCCTCAAGTTTCCCCGAGGTGGCCCCACAGTCTACTCAGTTCGGACCAACACTCGAAGGAGCACTGGCCCGGGGGGGGGGGGGTTAAAATAAAGATGACCCTTGGGCTCGCGAAAACCCAAGGGAAAAGGGCTTAGGTGGCAAATGGTAAAACCAAGGTTGGGCCTTGCTGGAGGAGTTTTATTCAAAGCGAACTGTTAAGAGGGTCCCATAAATCACCCAACCGTGTAAGGAACGCAAAATCAAGGAACATAACACCGGTATGACGGAAACTAGGGCGGCAAGAGTGGAGCAAGTCACCAGGCATAAGGCCGATCCTTCCACCCTTTACCAAGTATATAAGGTGCATTAATTTAAATAGGAGATATTGTGATATCCCAAAATATCCGTGTTCCAACCAGGAACAAACTTCATCTTCACCTGCAACTAACAACGCTATAAGAGGGGCTGAGCAAAAGCGGTGACATAGCCAGACAAGGGTTTGCTAGGACAGGATGTTTAGAGGTTTAACATGGCAATAGGTAGGCATGGTAAACAATGGCAGGTAGAGCTAACATAGCGAAAGAGCGACTACTAGCAAGCAAAGATAGAAGTGATATCGAAGGTATGATCATCTTGCCTGCAAGGTTCTCAGAGTTGTCGAAGGCTGGATCCTCGTAAGTGTTCTCAATAGGTTCCTCGTGCACGTGCTCGTCTCCCGGCTCTACCCAAAGCAAGAACACAAGCAAGGAACCATAATAAATCACGGTGCAATGCACAAACAACATGATGCAATACATGTCATGCTATGCGAGATGTGATATGCAATGCATATGCGTGCTTCGGAAGGACAGATGATGAACAATGCATCAACTTGGTAAACCAAGTATGCCGCTGGAAAGATGAGATGATTTCGGTTGAAATCGATATAAAGATCACCGGATTCGGATGCACGGTTTGCAAATGGCAAGCAAGACAAGTATGGCACAAAGCTGCGATTAACAGCACGATGCTACTTAGCGTGCATCAATAAACTATGCTACAGCACCCCAACATGAAAAAAAAAGCATGTAGAGATCATCTACAGGAGATCCTTTACAAAAGAGGAACACTGAGCTACGGCTAAATCACATCATAACAGGTTCAAACAAGCATGGAGAAAGTGCATAAAAATATCAGGTTGGACATGGCATAAACATCATCACGAAGCAATGTTCAGAGCAGGTTATCAACATGTTACAGGAACTTATAATAGCAAAGCAAGGCATGGCATGAATCTACTCAAATCATAGATCAAAAGTCCCTTACTGACCATAAGCCAAAAAGGATCAGAAAATATGATGGCACCCACGTAAACATAGCAAGTTTCGTTAACAGATTCAGCAAACAAAGCATGGCATTGAAATAATTACGAAGGCACCTTCGTGAGCTCGATGCACTCACTACAGAGCACCTCATGATAAACATAGCATACATCCATCAAGAAGACATATCATAGAAGCTATACATGGCAAGAAACAACATCATAGTATATCCGGACCAACTACAACAACCTCGGCCAAATTGAATAACATGTAAACAATCTGCCAGGAAACATTTTGAAGAAAAAGTAGAGCACGAAAATGACATGCTAGACTACTCCATAATTTCAACCAGGACCATGGATGGATAGATCATAACCATGTTTTCAAAACACCCTTACTGAAGTATCTCAAATTATGCATGGATCTCTCTGTAGCAACATGTTTACATGGCATGAAAATTACAGTAGAACAGGGACTAAAATCAGCATTAACACGAAGCCTTGTTTGCATGCTTGTGCTAGTCACCACCTTGATCACAAAAATACATGGTGAGCACCTGTGTAAAGAAGACATAGCCTAGTTCAAAACACATTTAAGGACCAAGTCCATAGGATGCACACATCAATCATGGCAAAAATGACAAAAGAGCTCGTTCTGATAAGAATCTGGAACTAACATTATGAAGCCCTATTCCAACAGCATTTCGGGCATCGAGATGAGCTCAAATGTAAATGATGCAATGGAATGAAATGATGTACTCTTCGAGGCGAACAATTGGACATATTACACTCCCAAAACGGAGCTACGGATGCGAAGATGTGATGCGATGAAGGTGCAACAATATTTCTACAGATTATTGACTTAGACGATTTCAGGGGGGGGAAGAAGTCAACCGTGGCTTGGATCTGGATCTGAGCCGGATCCGAGGCTCGCCGGAGTCAGGGACGTGGCCGGAGGGAGATGGCCGGGGTTGGTTCGTCGGGGGAGAGGCCGGAGGAGGGCGCCGGCGGCGAGATCCGGCAGC